>NW_024093970.1:0-9936 GCF_014356525.2 Nilaparvata lugens | reverse complement strand
ATTATTATCATCATCATCATCATCATGAATCGGCATACTATTGCCGCCTATCAATTGCCATTATGTGATTGGTGCATGCAAATTATTTCAGTATTCATGCGCCTGGTAACCTCCTATTTCCTGGACACATTTAATTATTTTTATTGGGTTTTTAAATATGCTCTCTACATGCTAGTTAATTTTCTATGTGTTATTATTTGTTTCATGCATCATATAATTAGCCATGTGAGACCTTTTGTTCCTCATTGCATACCGTTTTGCCACAACAAATTTCTGCCAAGGTGTTTGGTCAGATTCTATGTTGCCTGCTCGTCGATCGTTAGGTCGCCGATCACGAAATGTTTATGCCTAACCTCAACCTTCAATATTTTATATAATATTATATATGGCAAAAAATTATTTCAATTCCTCTAAGGCTGTTGTACAGTTTAGCCAGGACAATCTGATATTATCTAATCTTTATGTTATCTCTTTGGTGATATTAGCCAGTTACTTTACTTAACCTATAAATATTTTAGCTAGGGATTCTTATTAATCAATCCAAATTAAATAGTTACATGCGCCCCTGGATTTGAATTAAAATATTTGAGAATCACAATGTTTTTAATGAAAATCCACCTTCAACACATCGATATATTCCATACTTTGTCTCACAATATACTCTCAAATTTTATCATAGTTTGCAGATCTATCTGCTGGGCCCCCCTTAGATCTCTATCAAATACAATAACAAGTTCTCCTTATCAACACAAAAATATCATAAATATACTCCTATACACATTCCTCCTTACAGGTTTCTGTGTTCTGATTGATACTACCTTGCAGTTCGTTCATTTTTGTGGACATATTAATCTGTTAATTTTGTATATCTTTAATACTGTTAATATTTTTATCAACTGTAGTTGTTAAATTTTGATTGGCAACGGTAATTTGTTTTTGATTTCTTGATGGCAATCGGCCTTAATGCTAGTTGTTATATCCTGAATAGGTTAGTGATTTGTGTGGTTGAGTTATTTATCCTTTCGTTTAGTTCACAGGTAACCGTATCCAACCTTTCCGATAATCCTGCCATAACTTTATCCTGACTTTCCCTCTGTAGATTTATCATTGCTTTTAATTCTTCTCTATGATTCTCTACTTTACTCTCAATAGTATCTAACCGCCGTTCTACTGATTGTATGGCGTCTGCTGTCTCCTTCATGCCCTGTTCCACTGTTTGCTTGTTTGCCTCTTTTATTGCCGCATTCTCTTTTTTAATTTCCTGCATCATGTTATCCATTGTGTTTTGTGACATAATATTGAACATACTGCTAGTTTGTTCCATTATCACCCTTTTAAATGGATCCAGCTCTGTGACTGAAAATATACTTTGTTTGCTCAGATGTGACTCGGCCTCTGGAGATGCGGGTTCTGCAGGCTGCTCCTCGCACCCTTTGGAGTTGATCTCTGCTATCCGTTGATTCAATGGTATGTCAGCGGCGTTGATTCGAGTGGATTATAGAGGTTGCAGACCTTGTGGATCGAAGACTATCGACCCGACACTTCCTGGTTCCCTTTCTCGTGGCGTATTAGCATCTACCATGGTGGGGTTTGATGTGCTGGATTCGACAAAGTGGGATCTGTGCAACCGCCGTACATATATGAAACTTCAGAGTTTGCGGTAGTGTGATTCATTATGTCAATATGATAAATGCTAATTTAAAAAGTGATGAATAATATGCAAAAATGCTTGAAAAAGAAGACACAAAACGGGACTTACAGTGAAACAGTTATGTGCAAAGTGTTTGGATATCCGAAATAAGGTATTTATACTTAAGTTTTTTATAATGCTCTAGCGCTCCAATATTGAATATTGATTCCTGACTAGTTTACAGACTGTGACTTAATCCAACCAGCTTATACATAATTTATGACTAGAAGAAATAGCAGTTTAGGCTCATAAAATATATATCTCTCTCTATAAAATATATTTTCTACAATAACAATAATATAAAATTTTCTTTAAAACATATAATTTCTCTTTATTTAAAGCTATTGATTCCCCAAAAAGTGATACAAAATTTAACCCGCCTGTTTTCCTCAATACTCATATATCTATTATTTTATATCCATCCACGACAAATTTCAATATGACTAGACTTGTCTTTAATTATTATCCTCAATATAGGTCTTGACTCAATTTCAAATAATTATTTAATGAGCTCACTCTCATCATCAGTCCCATGTTGGTATGACATGTTGTGTCACGTTATTTTTTATATTCAAATAACGATTAGCCTCCAGCTTGGCATCAGTTAGTAGAGCATGAAATATTTTAATATAATTATAAAAATTAGGTCGTGGTTTTAATAGGATACAGTCTCATAAAGATCTTTATAGGCCCAGATATGAGCTTCCACAATAATTCTGATAATTCATTAAAAAAAATATATATATATATATGGTACTTATCCTACAGTATTAAGGAATTGAAATAATTGCACACCATAAACAATTTGATACATATATTGACAAATATTGCAAAAAAAAATTCAGAGCAAAAAATATATAGAGCGATAAAAAATATATAATATAAAAATAGAACAATAATCAAATCAATAAATATCACAGGCTAAATACTATTCTCTAGATTTTATAGCACGAAACGTTACCATGTGCTTTCATTTTATAATCATATGCATCCTTTTGCATGTAGCTGCGATATTAGCTTGCTAATACTTGTCGACTTGGACAATTCCATTAAAAATAGATTCCTTAAAATCAGCTTGATAAATTGACAACCAATAATCCAATATATATATCAAATTCTATAGTATCTAATAGATTTCTTTGCAATGAATATATATTTTATCTCAGGGTGCAAGATTCGGCACCTGACGGAATAAATTGAGCAATTCATCCAGTGAATCAGAGCTACAACAAACTATCACAAATTATATTGCAGAAATTGAAGATCATATGAATATGTATTACTAGCCTAGATTTTATACTTCTTTGATTAATAGAACTTCTGATATGTATTGACTCATTACTCTTCTATAAAATACCTTTAATACTATATTTACTTGCGCAAGTATTTTCACTAAATTCTTAATTTATGAGAAAACCCTTTTGACGAGCTAGCTTTGATTCTCATGTAATTTCGAAGCACTGAGGGAGCCCTATCACTATTTCAATATTTCTCACTCACGTGTCGAAATTTTCTTATGAGCTGCTGATGTCGATCCAACTCCTGGTGGTCCTGGACTATGGTAGCCGGAGTCGTCTCTTCCAAGGGGTTACAAAATTATTTTAAAAATGAAAATGACTTTTGCTTTATAGAGCATCACAAAGTCTTATAAGAAATTTAGTAATTCAATCTAACTTTAAATTTTTACAAGTTATAGCAAGGTATTACGCTCTATAATATTTAGGGACCTCTCATGGTGGCATTTGGCAGGCAAGTGTTGGTTCTCCTTTCTCATTTTACAATTCTCATTTCCGATTTCTAAATTTACATAAAATTTGAATATCCTAGTCCTCCGCCATTCAAGGTTCAAAAGACTGTACTAAAATATTAAATTATTACTTATGTTGTATGTTTTTATAATTTCTTTGCCTTCGGGCCATATCCAAAACATAGACTATACAACAATTTTATACAAATTCTAATTATTTGTAGAAATATATACAAATATTTTTGAATCGGCATACTATTGCCGCCTATCAATTGCCATTATGTGATTGGTGCATGCAAATTATTTCAGTATTCATGCGCCTGGTACCTCCTATTTCCTGGATACATTTAATTATTTTTATTGGGTTTTTAAAATATGCTCTCTACATGCTAGTTAATTTTCTATGTGTTATTATTTGTTTCATGCATCATAATAATTAGCCACGTGAGACCTTTTGTTCCTCAAATTGCATACCGTTTTGCCACAATGAATTTCTGCCAAGGTGTTTGGTCAGATTCTACATTGCCTGGCTCGGTCGATCGTTAGGTCGCCGATCACTAATGTTTATGCCTAACCTCAACCTTCAATATTTTATATAATATTATATATTAGCAAAAAGTTATTTCAATTCCTCTTAGGCTGTTGTACAGTTCAGCCAGGACAATCTGATATTATCTAATCTTTATGTTATCTCTTTGGTGATATTAGCCAGTTACTTTACTTAAACCTATAAATATTTTAGCTAGGGATTCTTATTAATCAATCCAAATTAAATATGTTACATATATATTCAAATTCAAATTCAAATTGTTTTATTCATAAAGTATCACATATTCACAAAATATAAAAGTGTTACATTGAATTACATGAATGAATTCTCCCTGCCTGGATGATTTGTCCGTGTGCAGGGAGGAGTCACAAATTATCAGACAGAGTGCAAACACTAGCAATAATAAAATTAATTACAAACTATGAATAATAAATAAATTTGAAAGAATAATAAGAGAGTCTATTTTAATAATGAATTTTAAAACTAAAGATAGAAAAAAAACAATGAATAAATAAAATAAAAGTGTCAGCTCGATGGCGGTTAAGGGCTGAGTTAGGAGTAATATAGCTTTATCAGCATGGTACTGTGTGTAATATTTGAATGTTATTCTGTGTTCATAACTAGAAATATTCATCTATATTGAGAATGTAGAAGAGCCTCTGCAGCATCTGAACCAATGCAGAGCAGCCACCCGGTTACTCTCCGCTTGTAGACGGCAACGCTAACCCCCTCAGTAGTTGAAATCTTTGATGGTACATTACAGTAAAGCCAATGGGCTAAATGAAAACAGTTTCCAAGTTGAATTGAATTACTTAAATGAGGGAATTGAATATTCATATGTAATCTGTTTCTAGTGGGATAATAATGTTGAATTTCATTGAAGACAAAGTTACTTTTTTTATAAAGACAAGTAATTTTCTATAAATAATTGTTTCATATTTAAAACAGGGATTCTTGGAAAAGTGAATGAGTTGGATATCTATGATTTTTGGCCATGAGTGTTTTGATAAGTGCTCTCTGTGAGACCACACAGGACGCAGGACACACAAGGAGGCACAGCCCCACGCCAAGATGCCATACTCAAGCAATGTCTGCACATATGCATAGTAGACAGAACGACAGTGTCCAGGACTCAGGAACCTTCCAGCTGTGCAAAAGCATAATTCATTTTACGCAACATCTGAGGTACTGCACATGGGCCACCCAACTCAACTTGTGGTCGAATATTATGCCAAGATATTTGTGAGTTAAGACTTGTTCTATCTCAGGATAGTTACAGTCATTGGAGAATGGGTCACCACATGAATGCATCCTGAGCACCCTGGGCCCGGGGCTATCACAAAGAAATATGGTTAGACACTTGGATTTCGAAATATTAATTGACAACACATTGTTGTCAAACCAATTTTTCAGTTTAACAAGATCAGAGGAAGCATTATTGAATGTTCAGTCCATGTGCAGCCTGTAGACACAAGTGCCGTGTCATTGGCAAAGAGGAATCCAGAGGAATCCAATTGAGAGGAAAACCATTTCTTCACCTTATTAATCTTAGCTTGGCACGTTAAATTGTCGGTCCCGGCTGAAGTATGACAGTCGTAAGGCCCATTGACGGCTTAAATTATATATTCAGGCGGTGGAACATTCCCGAAAGGGAACTCACAACCAACAAAAGCCATACAATTTTTTTTTTTTTTTTTTAGCTTGGAGACTGGAGTTTTTCCTGATATTTTTAAAATTGCCAAAGTGTTTCCCTTGCATAAGTCTGGTATTTTTACTGACAAAAACAACTTTCGGCCTATTTCTCTTTTAAGTGTTTTTTCGAAGGTTCTTGAAAGAATTGTAGAAGAACAACTTGTTAGTTATCTTGCAACTAACGGCATTCTGCCAGAATACCAATATGGTTTTAGAGGTGATAAAAATGTTTCGGATATATTGTTTGATGTAAACAAGCAGCTTCATTTTTCTCTATCTAATAATATGCATCCTATCTCAATCTTCCTTGACCTCAAAAAGCTTCTGATAGTATTGATCAGAGGAACCTTATCAGAAAATTGTCAGCCTTGGGTGTCACTGGGAATGCACTTGCATGGTTTACTAGTTATTTATCTGGAAGGAAGCAGTGTGTTTCAATTAATGGAGTAAATGGTAATGAGCTTCCTGTCGACTTTGGGGTGGTACAGGGAAGCACTCTCGGGCCCTTACTATTTCTCATATATATCAATAACATTTCCAGATTAAATTTACATGGGAGGCTATTTCTTTTTGCAGATGACACTTTAATTTTTGTTGAAGGAGAACTTGGGAGGAGGCTCGTGATGGAGCTGAGTCTGACCTAAGATCTATCAAGAAATGGTTGGATCAGAATACCCTCTCTCTTAATATTGCAAAAACCAAGTCTATGCCCATCAGTCTAAGTAATAACTCAGATTTCATTTACATCCATTGAAAATTCACGAATGTGGAGTTGATGAGAGGAATGCTTGTTGTTGTGAAGTGATACAGAGAGTTTCTTCTTATAAGTATCTGGGGGTGTGTTTGATTCGAGAGTGAGATGGGCAGAACATACCAACTTCTTATTGTCTAAATTAAGAAATATATATATATATATATATATATATATATATATATTATATATATATATATATATATATATATATTATATATATATACACATATATATATGCATTCAGGTGTCTCAGTGATGTTTTAAATGCTAGGGAAATTAGACAGATGTATCATGCCTTCGTCCAGTCATTGCTATCATATGGTATACTGGCCTGGGGTGCTGCCTACCAGGTGCACATTGGAAGATTGGAGACTGTTCAGAAATCAATTCTTAAGGCAGAATTAAAAAAGAATAGAAGATATTCCTCTGCATTACTTTTTAGTGAGTCCAGAGTTTTGTCACTGAGAAAACTTTTCATAAAAGATCTGTTGATCTACATCTATAATAATTCCCATTCAATATTACTCCTATAGAACATTCATACAATACAAGATATGCATCAGCAGTAGGTATAAACACAATACAACAAACAAGATCGTTTTCAATGACAAATCGCTTTTACATTTCTCATATTTTATTCCAAAATTTCCTTCTCCGTTCCAAACAGAATAGATTGTTGGATGTAGTTTTGAACTCTGCGTTCAAGTGGCACTTGAAGAACTGGCTGTTTGATATCAGTGAGGATAATGCCATCTCACTCATTGTTACTGGGGGTGCGCGTGTTTGATTCAATTTGGGTGCCTTCAGAGAGATTTTTGTTCAGTTCTGTCATGCTTGTCTGATCTGTTTTCCTGACTTGAATTTGTTATTAAATTGTAGCCTTCCTCACTATTCCTTGGTTTTCATCATCTTTTATTTCTAAATCTAAAGTTATTTATAATTCAGTTTTCCACTTTTTTTTACCCCTTCTTAATTATAGTTCCATAATTGAAAATTATTTTAATGTAGTTTAGATCTCTAATAAAATTGAGATCTCTCTTTATAATTATAGATATAACACATATTGTTACGATAACTCGAGCTTACGCACAGGCCTTTGTTGCCTATGTAAGCTCTTACCTATCTGATACAGAAATTTTATACAAGAATAAAATTGTGATAGCTCAAGAGTTCTATTGTTCAGTATAGTTCTATATTTTGTTGTTTGTTTTTTGTAAGTATATTTTATCATTTCTTGAATTGTATAAACTTTATTGCTTAAGATTCTATGTAACTGCTTGAATTGTATTCAGAAGGAAAAAATAAATTGAATTGAATTGAATTGAATTGCATTGGAATAATTGACCATGAAGGTGCAACCTGGATATTTATTGATGTAAATGAGGAAAAGTAGGGGGCCTGAGGTACTCCCCTGCACCATTCCATAATCAACTGCAATAGAATCACTGTCTGTGACTAACTTCTGGTTTGGATAAGAACTCAGAAAAGATGGAATCCCACTTAAACAGTCCATTAGCTGGACTATAGTCGATTCATTGAACTAGGTAATACATTCGTGGTGTTGAATTTATAATTTGAATATTGTTTGGGGCATCCTGAGATTTTTCTTTCCTGTAAAATGACAGACAAGCTATCATTTTGATCAGGTTGTAAGTAGAGAGGCTAGTATGCAGGACCAGATGGGATCTGATGCTCCATCTGGGGTGCTCTGGATAGTAAAGCAAGAGATTGAGTAAATATTTAATTGATACTTGCTACTAGTGGTAAGCTACTACACTTATGCTGGGAAAGAAAATAATGTGGACTCAATTTCAGATTTGAATCAGCAATTGGATGAGTTGTGTGCATTGAGTGCACATTTGTTGGACTGTCAACCTGCAAATCTGGTCATGTTGGTTTGCCTGTGCCTTACTCCACAGCAGTCTTGACTACACTTGCTGTGAACCCTGTTGTCACTGAACCACTTGCAAAGGCGGCCACTGCGCTGGTTCTTCTAACTGCTGGTAGGCTCGAAAACATGCTAAACAACTTGCAGGCAAGTATGGCATATTCTCATGCGCATGATCATGTTTTGATGTTGCAAATTCTGCCACCTGCAGTTCATACTCTCATGCTGGTGATGCCAGGTCCATCAAGAGTTAGCCCTGTCGTTGTGACAGCTGCTTCACATCATCCGGTTGCTTCAAATCTGGCTCAACTCCATAATCCAATATCTGATGGCTTAGTTAGGGAGAATGTTTTATCATCTTTTGGAAGTTTGTACAATAAATTGCATAACCCTATTGAATTTTCACATCCTTGTTCTTCCAGTCAGGCATCTGTTGGAGATCCACAATGCTGTGTCCCAGCTTGGAGAATGTCTTCAACACTTGTGTGTCATCAACAGCACACTAAACTTGATCGGAAGTCCAGGCAGGCAATGTTTTGTTGATTCCATCATCCTTGATATTCTTTATACTGTGGGTGAAGACATTAGTCAGGAAATGATGCACAAGTTCATTGCTGACAGATGTATTTTCCAATGGATTGTGAATATCACCTCTTCCATAGAGAACACTGTCCACACTTATCGCCTTGCCTGTCACTTATCCTGAAGTCTGTAGCAAGCACAAATGTAAGACTCATGATCTGGACATGATTCCAACTTTCCTGCATCGTTGAAAAAGTCTGTCAATGAGATGATACCATGATTATGTAGTTCCTCCTCGAGTTCGATCACTGCATCCTGCAGACATAGCTCACTGTTTGACAACATGTTGCAGTGGACTGACTAACTCTCAGTGTTGTCAAGCCTTCTCATACCTAACAGAGAAAGTGTGGTGGGGGTAACTTTTCCTGTTCCGACAGGTCCATGATGATATCACCCCATTATGACTCACTTCTTAATTCCTCTTTCACAATAGTCATGTAAAAAGAAGTATTTTATTCTATATAATTTGAGTCTTTGAACATAAATCCTCTATGGTGTAGTGTTACCATGTCAGCTTTCTGAGGCAGAGGTTCCAGGTTCAAATCCAAGGTGGTGAATGTAAGTATTGAAGGTCAGTATCAACAGAACCAGAGGATCTATTTTTTGCATGTAGAAGTCTGAACACTCAGTGTACACTCATCTATAATAAGTATGAAAATGGGAAGTCTGGGACAAGTAGGGCGATTTGAAAGTTAGAGGAAGTTTTTTTGCTCGAAATCCCCTCCCCCCTCTCACCTCTCCTATCCCACCATCCCCCGCCCTCCCACATCCCCCCACAGGGTGAGGGGGTTTTCTAAAAATGGATTTTCCCCCTCCCACACACCTCTCTCTCTCTCTCTCTCTCTCTCTCACTCTCTCTCTCTCTCATTCTCTCTCCCTCTACTTCTATTGCTTAATAATCTACTGCTATGCTGTCAGATTGAAGTGAATCCTTATCTTTACAATAATCTAAGTTCTATAATATCCATATTATGCTTGGTTTCCAACTGACAGTCAAGAGTTCAATCAAACTGTTTATCAATATTATGCATGT
>NW_024093969.1:0-10750 GCF_014356525.2 Nilaparvata lugens | reverse complement strand
TCTATGAATGCAGCCGAACATTGCAGTCTCATAACAGACCCCTCTTCCGAATTTTTAATTGCATCAGCTTTCAATGAGCCGAGTTGTGTTTAGCTGTTTATCCAGTCTGCTGCTGACAACCGGCGGGATTCGTGTTTGTTTTAAGTAGAATGCGATTTAAAACGAGAGCAGAAGAGATTCCCTAGGGATAGGGTCACTAGTCGGGGGAAGAAGGTGCACGATTGTCTCAAGTGATGTGCGCACTCTCAGAAACTGAGCCTACGATCTGAGTAGTTTAGGTGAGTCCACGAGAAAACTAGGTTGGTGAGTTGAGGCATTCTCCACTTGAGGAGATTGTGTTTGGACGTATGACAATACCGTTAATTAGAGTTAGTGGATGGTCGATAATCAATAGCTTTTTGTGTGAAGCTTTCTGATAATCAATAGACTTTTCTCGCACTCAAGGCCTTTGTTGTTATGCCGCAGCGTCAACACATAAGCTACACCTAATGTTGCTACCACCAATTTTACACGTAATACACAGCTCACCTGTTTTGCAAATGTCACAAAGGCAAAGATGAAAGGAATAATTGTGCGCCATACTATAACAACGCTCCCAATAATTGTTATAAATGACTTGTATAGACAAAGATTTGGAGCTCGGTGTCGATGAATGTCGGCGATTGTCACAATACTGACAACAATTCAGTAATTGGAATCATTCTTCTCTCGATATTGTAATCATTGTGTCACAAGCTTTGTTTCCCGCCATACACCTTCATACTTTTGAAACTGCACACATGCTTTCTCATGAGTCGGCTCATCTCACCACAAAAGGTTCGTTTGTCGTGCGAGACAAATGTCAAGAATCACAAGCGTCTCAATTCACTTGTAGAACAAACAATGTCAATTAAGATACAGTATTGTGTTTGGATGTGGGTTTAAAAATGTGAGAGAAGTACCATTGTTGGAATACTTCAAAATGGGGCTATCACAATCAATAATAACTTCAAACAATGCAGTCACAACCCTATTTTGACATAAGTTACTCCAGAACCTTCGTTAATTCTACTGGAGTGGACGCGTTCAAACGATGATGTTCAACCTTGATGCTTTGAAAAATGAAAGTTTACAGATGGAATTGAATAGAGAATGCATTCAAATTAAATAATGCAAATAATTATAAAAATGAAAGTTCTAATTATGAACAACATTGGTCGAAACTAGAAACTGGTTCATGATCAAAGTGTATATCGTATTGCAAGAAGTTTATCTGCTTATTATTAGTGAGAGGAAACCTGTATAACTGTGAATTATCCATGATCTGAATGAAAGAAAGCTTAGAAGTTGAGGTTGGAGTTGAATATGTGCTGTTTCCCCACTACAAATAGAAATATCGTCTTCAAGTAGAATTCATTCTATTGGGAGGAGTACACAAGAACCCAAACACTTTACTCTAAATGCTTCATATTCAGCTAAAATTTATGTTACATAACAGATTACTCACCTTATAAATTACAGACAGATACCGGCTATATTATAAGAGAATAGAATTATGGAAGAGATTGAATTGTATAAGTTAGTTTGCGGTACTACCAGGGAAAAGATATGAAAAGTTATGCTCCATATTTAGTTCAAATTTATCTTACAAAATCACCTTATAAATTACCTGTTACATTATCAAGAGCATAGAATTATGAAAGATATTGGATTGTATAAGTTAATTTGGGGTACTACCAGGGCCAATTCATGTATATTTCGCTTGGTTGCTATCTATTGCATTTATTTATGTTTTTATCTAGACTATGTGTTTTTGTGTGAAATGGAATAGTTATTGGAATGAAAATGAACTCAATTGAAATGTTGATTTGGGACTCGTGAATCAAATACAACTTACCACATTCAATACATTCAGGATGTTCTTGTCCAATCAAATGAGTAAATTCAACTCACAAAATGCACAGCTAGTGGATCTAAGATGAGAAAACCAAAGGACATGGGGAATCCGATCTCACTAGACGTTAATCTGCAAAAACTGTAGAAATCAATTTAAAAGGGAAAACATTCATTTCAAACAATCGGAGAAAATGAAAAACGATCCAAGATTGGATCTAAGTATAAAAAGTAGCCTATTTTAACTTGAAAATGGCCAAAGTAGGCCGAAACTAGTCGTTGAAATGTTTCAAAGTTTTAGAATGTTTTAAAAAAAGGACATGTTTTTATTACTCTCAGCCTATTTTATTACTTTCAATCCACTTTCCATGAAAAACATCACTAGCACCCTCCTGTCATTTTCACCAATAACATCTTATTCAGAATCATTTTCCGTCTCACTATTGTCTGTGAGACGATTCATCGTCTAAATTGCCTACTGCATATACATACCATTTTGCGTCAGTTGACCGATTTCTCATAATTAATTATTAGAAAAGTTGTAATAAATATATGTTAATATTGTAAATATGGAGACGATATAAAGGTACCTCTTTGATTAGTCCGGTGTCCCTGGAAACAGTGTCTCTAGCACTTTCAATGGAGAAAATAATAGATGACATGGCTATAATCTTCACAATATACTGTATTTACTGTACTGGCCCTTCTCATTGGTTTGAAAGATGTATTCATGAGCGAAGACTACTGTTCGCAGAACTACTAGTAATAATAATAACGAGTGACCTGGCTGGCTCAGGTCTGGTATCAGAGTTTTCAGGTCGCAACTGATCAATTTCAGAGCCTCTGACATGACCTAACGAATTATATTATATCATATTTGATAAATTGAGGACTATTCTTGATATGGTCTTTAAAGTCACTGTTCTTGTTTTATTATTTCAAAGTAGATGAACTACAACGCTCGGATATATATATTTTTTTAATCAAGATGTTGATATCAGTGGTACGAAAAGAAGTGGCCTTAGTTGGCCTGTGTGTGGAATGTGAATCGGCTATCGTGGCTAATTCGCAGAGTAGCATCGAGTGGATGCCGAGCAAAGTGATGGATATCGACAATGCGCGGATAAAGCGACAGGGTGAGAGCGCGGCTGTCATTGCCAGAATGCAACGTCAAGAACGAAGAAGGGGATAAGGAGCGAGAAGAAGAGCCCGGCTTTGTATTTTCTGGCGAAAACGCGAGTGGCAAAGAAGGGAAGAGAGACTCTCTTAGCATAACAGAGGAAAGCTCTAGAAAGCGGAAGAGAGGGGGGGGGGGCATTGTTGGCGGACATGCAAACCAATGTTGCGGCGATGCGTGGTCCTGGTCCGGTCCATTGGTCCCCGTTTGTCTGTTCCATTGCCTCCCTCCACCCAACCATACAAAGCGCACCTTTATGCTTGGCTCAATGCAAAAGCATTAGTAGTTCCCTTATGCAGGTGTAGCTATTGTCAGCTTCTGCCCCTCGCCACATCAAACTCACCCAACAACGCAAATGAAGCTCTTTCACTTTCGGCTCTCGTTTTGATGTGTGCTGAATTCGCCTCCGCGTCTTTCCTTTTGGGGCTCACACTCGTGTTTGTTCACCCCACTCGATCAAATTTCTTCCTCACTACAATACTCACACTTTCTGCTTCGTTACTTCATTCATTACATCCTCATAATATGGCCAAACTCATATTTTTTCATAATATTATTTCACCACCTTTTTTCAAACACAAAAGTGATCAACCCATGAATGTATTGCGTTAGAATTGGATAGAATAGTGTGAAAAGTCCACGTGGAATTACAAACAGTGTAAAGAGTATATAATTTGGTATAACTAATAAAACAAAATAAAATCTTATAGCACCTTTTTTTAAAAAAAAACTTTAAAATAGTTGAACAGTAGTTTCGGTGATATTACACCATCGTCAGGTTATAAATAACCACACCTGTAGTTATAAATAACCTGTAAATACAGTAGTTATAAATAACCTGACGATGGTGTGATATCACCGAAACTAGTTGTTCAACTATTTTAAAGATGTTTTAAAATAAAGGGTGCTATAAGATTTTATTTTGTTTTATTAATTTAAAAGTAGCCCATGTCAATAAGTGTTTTGGTATAACTGTATACAGAGTGGGTGAAAAGTCCGAGAATGGCTTAATATCTCATACACAAAGGTAATTTGACGGTGGGTGTCATTGGGGATCTTACTCAAATTGGAAATACTACTTTACCATGACTTTGAAAATCTGGCCCACCATCTTGGATCCGCCATGTTGAATGCAACTTTATTTTATTAAATAGGAAGGTGGTCATGCAATATATGATTTCGGTACAGCATTTCAAGAGAAAATGAATGGCGAAAACCGCATATCGATATCTCAAACCGTTTCGAAGATATTCACATGATTTATCAAAATAAAATAAAAATTATTGCTATGAATAAATTCGGAGTTGAGATAAGTTCAGTCTAACAAGTTATGTTACGTTTTTGAAGAGACGGATTCAATAATCCAAAGGATCAAAGAGCCTCCTCACACCGAAGCTTATTGTGTGTCCCAAATATGTTAGTTGGGCTGACCGTCTCACAAGTTTCTCAAGGCGATAAGGATAAACAAGCATCAAATCAGGAATTCAAATTTTATACAGTTTTTGTAATACACAAGGAATTTGCCATTGTTCTCCTCTACAGTAGTTACATGGATGAAATGTTCAACCTCAAAATATACTCAGATTGTGATTGAATATTCTTGTGAAAGCTCTAACTCGATTGATTTGATTCTTGTTGGATCTAGTACTTTGGAATAGCTATAGCTGGACTTACCATTCAGAGATAACCACTCTATCCATTTAAGGATTTTCAGTTCTCTACTGTACAAAATAAAACTTTATGTTGATTCAATTCGTGCCTATCCAGAAATACCATCACATTTCTATGAGACACCATCGACTTCCTATGAGACTTATCTTAGATATTTTGAATCGATCGAATCATTCAATGAAATTTCAAATAGCAATGTAATAGTCATTGGTGACTGGAATATTCCCCGAAATAGGTGGCTCTAACTTTGACTTCAGTAGAGGGTCTCGTCTGGCAGCTGCATTGGGACTTTTCATGGGGGTGATGGGCTTAGAGTCTTATAATGGAATTGTCAATTGTAATAATCGGACTTTGGATTTGGTTCTTAGCTCGTTCCATGTTAATGTTTCAAGATGCGATGACTGTTGGTTCCCGAGGATAGCCATCATCCTACGCTTTCCATTTCTTTCCATTGCTTCACATGAGGGCAGATCACGGAGATGAATCAAATGACAAATTTCAATATGTTTTCAAGAGAGCTGATTTTCTTCGCTTGTATGAATCTCTGAGAGACGCTGATTGGACCGCTGTCTATTCATGTTCAGAAGTCAATGAGGCAACTGAAGTTTTCTATAACATGGTTTACTCATGTTTTGACCTGTGTGTTCCTAGAAGAGCCGCTGGTGATCGGATGGCAGTACCCTCGTGGTATACTAGGGATATAATTCAAGACATCAAACGGAAGGAGAAATGTGCCCGAAAGAGGAGAGTCTCTGCTTATCACGACGAGGAATTTAGAAGATTGAGATCTGCTTTGAAACTTAAAATTTCTCAAGCTTATCAGGCTTATATGAATTCAGTTCAGACAAGTATTGGTGGTGACATGAGGAATTTCTGGTCTATATAAATAATAATCGAAGGGTAAGCGGTCAGAGAATTTTATGAGATGGAATAATACTTTTGTCGCAGGTACTGAGATTCCAGAGGCGTTTGCAGATTATTTCTCATCTGTTTTCAACAGAAGCGACAATCATGCTGGAGTTTTTGATGACACAATTGGTCACTCCCCTTTCCACTTGAATTCTGTCTCAAGGGCTGATATAGTTAATTCTATACGGAGCTTGAAAGGTAATGGATCTGTTGTCCAGACTTGGTTCCACCGTATGTCATCAAGGGCTGCTCCGATTTGTTTATTGAACCGCTTGAGTTCATTTTCAATCTAGCACTGAAAACATCCACGTTTCCTGATATGTGGAAGCAAGCCAAAGTAATTCCCATTTTTAAAGCTGGGAGCAGACAATCTGTTGAAAACTACCGTCCAATACCATTATTAATTGTTTTGCAAAGATTTTCGAAAAATGTATTTATAAAAAAATATTCAATCATATAGAACCGTGGATTGCTGATTGCCAGCATGGATTTTTGCCAGGCAGGTCTACAGTGACTAATTTATTGCATTTCCGGAGTGAGGTATCAGCTTGTCTTGATGCAGGTACTCGTGTTGACACTGTGTATACAGATTTATCAAAAGCTTTTGATACTTTAAACCATACAATTTTGGTCCGGAAATTGTCATCCTTTGGGTTTTCACTGTCAAGTGCTAGATTTATTCTTTCCTATCTGTCTGATCGGAATCAATTTGTTTCTGTTGGTGGTCTTCATTCCAGATCTTTCAGTAGCCCATCAGGCGTTCCACAGGGTTCAAATTTGGGGCCTTTGCTCTTCATAATTTTCATAAACGATTTGCCGGCTGTCATAAAGCATCGTCTTGTCTGCTGTATGCAGATGATGTGAAGATCTTCAGGGTGATTAGGTCTGAAACTGATTGTCAGCTGCTTCAAAGTGATGTGGATAGTTTTTTTGATGGTGCTTGAGAAATCAGCTCAGAGTTAATATTGGTAAATGTGCTACGCTGTCTTTCACAAGACAAAGAGATCCGCAAATTCCCATCTATAGGATCAATAACCAAATAATTAAGAGAGTGGACCATTTTAAAGACCTTGGTGTAATTTTTGATCCTGAGCTCAATTTCAATCATCATGTGAGAAGTTTATGTTCCAGAGCATGTCAACAGATTGGATTCATTCGGAGAACCTGCTCTCAATTTGATAATCACAATATTCTTATTCTATTATAAGACACTTATCAGAAGTTTATTAACTACTGCTCTGAAGTATGGCATCCATATCTCGCCTCTCATGAGCTGGAATTAGAAAGAATTCAAAGTAAATTTCTAAGGTTTGTATATTTCAAGCGTTTTAAAATGTTCTGTCCTTTCAATTTTCCCACAGCTAACCAAGAGCCATATTTGATATTCAATCCCTGGAAGCATCTAGGAGCTGTAAATTGCTTTTGTTCCTATATAATATATTGAACACCCGTGTCCAATCAACCTACCTCCTTTCATTGCTGAATATATATGTGTCTTCAGTTTCACGGCGTTCCGGTTTCAGATTTCTTCCTCCCCAATGCAACTCCAATAGTCACTTCATTCTCCAATCAACCGCATGATGAATCTTTATAATTACCATAGTTTTCACCTAGACCTTTTTCATATGAATCCAGTCAGTTCAAGAAGGCATGTAAGCGGCTCCACCCAATGTGACACCTATTTTTCCCACGCTAGACCTCATCAACTTACATAGAGTACCATATTTAGTAGATGACTTCCTTTCATTCTTAGCTCTGTTATCATTATCTCATTATTGGAATGTTATTTGTATTTTCTTGATTCTCCTCTCATTATTTTCTCATATTGTAAATGGTTTCTAGTACAGTATAATAATAGTATAGTATCTAGTATTTAGTATATTAAGTTCTCAGTATATTTAGATTCTCATCACATTTTTTTTTCTCTTCACAAATATGAAATAGTTTTTTCCTTATGTCTTTCTCTCTATTTTTAAGTTTTTTTGTAAAGTGCTTATTGTATTTTTTTGATTGGGGAGCAATTTTTGGGTTTTCCCGTATGCTCCCATATTGTTGTAAATAAATAAATAAATAAATAAATAAATTTCAGATAAAAAATCATTAATTTCCAATTTAGATATCTGAATAATCTTTGTTATCGTTTTCAATGAGAATGGTTTTATTCTGGAAGCTCAGAAAAAACAAGCTTCTCCACCCCATAGGATTCAAAGTTTCTACTTTTCAAATGTAATTGTGGATAACACTTTGTGATAGAACGGTTTGTAAAAACACACAGCCCCAGGTGGCCACAATGGCTCAAACGATGTCCATTGTCACAGATCGGCCCTCTCTCTCGCACAACGTCTATATCCTATTCACACGGATTTCGAACACACTCGGCGGCGATTAGGGTGCCCATCTTCCATTCACATGTCACAGCCCATATCCTTCCAACCACAACAGTTTCTCGCTCAAGAAAATGATCATGTTACAAAGCACACACTGTATGCTGCTATTCAGATAGCGGTTTTCATCTGGAAATACACAAAAAAGCTCATTCAAGCGAACTCTCACGTGCAAATAGGAAGAATCGATAATTGTTGTCTCTTTATTCCCAACAGCTCACAACGGATATAATCAACTCCCGATATTCTGCAATAGTGATCGGAGAGAGATTTTCTCAAATCCTTGATTTTGTTTTTAAAACACCAGTGAATTTTAGCGAGGAAGTAAATAGCTCAAACCTGTTTCGGATGAACACGTTAACCGTCGGTCCCGGCTGCCTAAAAAGTAGTTGTTAAGTCACGTCAGAGGCCCAGAAATTGATCAGTTGCGACCTGAAAACTCTGACACCAGACCTGAGCCAGCCAGGTCACTCGATATTATTAGTTTTAGCTCAAACCGGTAGACTACTATCTATGATTGATTTTGATATCTTAGCTCAAACCGGTACTATCTATAATCGATTTTGATATCTTGAAAAATCTGTACTTGAGAACAGCAAAGAATTCTGCTGGTCGTTGATAAAGAATGATACCAATCAATATCTATCTGAAGCATAGGGTAGATTGGAATTTAAAGGATCACACATCATGAGAACATAGGGATGTTTGCAATGAGAATATGTAATCAAACCATTAATTCATGGATTCTCCAAGTTCTCTCAATGTTGTCTAAATGAATGATATTATTTGAACATATTGTCATCGTTTTTGAAAGTCAGCTCATTCCGCGCGTGACTGTCACTAGTTACGAATAACGATAGCAGTGCAGTTACATTTTCAAAATGTCGTTCTGTCACATTTTATCGCCCTAAATGTCTATAATATCCATAAAGTACTAAAGTAGTACTCTACTTTCTACACAGGAAGAATATCTTGGATTTTGACCGTCTAGTACGCTAACTATTGCTAGTGAGAGTTTTTGAGTGCGGTACTTTAATATAGTACAGTAAAGATTGGACTGTACTTTATTGTACTAGATGGTTTTCGAAAAACTAGTGACCCCCGGGGCTGGAGAACTCGTTCAAAGCACCGGTGATGTTCTCTCAGCTATTCTATTGAAATCATCAATTGGAATCAATGTACTAAAATATTGAATAGAATATGAATTTTACATGATTGTCATTCTTTCGTGATCATTCATTGATTCCATCTATAGCATACAGGATATATGGTGAGATTGAATATGTATCCATTCTTGCCTTACACATGTTAGGGCATGATGATCAATGTTATTGTCCAACGAACTAGTTCTGTTTAATGGTTTGAAAAATGTGTGTTGAAAACTTGAAGTTGATTAAAGCATTCAAGACTTATTGTTGAACATACAGAAAACCACAGACAACTCGATCCACAAGACAAGAGTGAGAACTCGCTATGCTCATTCAATAATTTTTGTTTTGGGCTTCATATTTTCTTCTTATAGAATTAAAAACTCCAATATAAATGCTTAAAATGTCATGTATTGCCCGATGAATTGACAATGAGAATTATTTATTAAAAATTCATTATAAATTGAGAAATGAATGAATAAAGTCCAGTTCTCCAATAAGATAGAGTTTTGTAGTCTAGTTAGTCAGATCATAAAATCACTTCACTTATATGGGTTACTCTATACAAATTAATAAAAACAATAATAAAACTTGTTGTACCTCTTTTATTTAAAACTTTGAAACATTAAAGTCTATTTTATATCTATATCATCTGTCTATTTTATGGACAGATCATATGAATCGAATACAGTTCCCATTATAATTATTTATTATTCATTTTATTACTTTCCTTGCCCTATTACCACAGGTAAGGAAAGTATAGCTTTCTGAAAAAAATTAAGGTACCCCAATTTCCAAATTTCTATACGTTTCAAGGTCCCTGAGTCCAAAAGTGTTTTTTGGGTATTGGTCTGTATGTGTGTGTGTGTGTGTGTGTGTGTGTGTGTGTGTGTGTGTGTGGTGTGTGTGTGTGTGTGTGTGTGTGTGTGTGTGTGTGTGTTGTGTGTGTGTGTGTGTGTGGTGTGTGTGTGTGTGTGTGTGTGTGTGTGTGTGTGTGTGTGTGTGTGGTGTGTGTGTGTGGTGTGTGTGTGTGTGTGTGTGTGGTGTGTGTGTGTGTGTGTGTGTGTGTGTGGTGTGTGGTGTGTGTGTGTGTATGAGTGTATGTGCGTCTGTGTACACGATATCTCATCTCCCAATTAACGGAATGACTTGAAATTTGGAACTTAAGGTCCTTACAATATAAGGATTCGATATAAACAATTTCGATCTGATGCAATTCAAGATGGCGGATTGAATGGTGAAAATGTTGTCAAAAACAGGGTTTTTCGCGATTTCCTCGAGAACGGCTCCAACGATTTTGATCAAATTTATACCTAAAATATTCATTGATAAGCTCTATCAATTGCCACAAGTCCCATATCTGTAAAATTTTCAGGAGCTCCGCCCCATCTATGCAAAGTTTGATTTTAGATTCCCAATAATCAGGCTCTAGATACAATAAAAACAAAAAATTCCAAGTGGAAAAGATTGAGCATGAAAATCTCTTCAATTAATGTGTCGTAAACATTTTCACCTAAAATTGAAAATAAGCTCGAAATTCGAGAAAATGTTATTATTTCAATTACAAACTGTTGGCAACTGTTGATTCT
>NW_024093968.1:0-11272 GCF_014356525.2 Nilaparvata lugens | reverse complement strand
AATTCCAAGTGGAAAAGATTGAGCATGAAAATCTCTTCAATTAATGTGTCGTAAACATTTTCACCTAAAATTGAAAATAAGCTCGAAATTCGAGAAAATGTTATTATTTCAATTACAAACTGTTGGCAACTGTTGATTCTATTAAATCATTCACTACTCTAATATTGGCGTATGAAGGAGGCTCCTTTTTCCTTTTATACTAGTAGTTCTGTGAACAGTAGACCTCACGCAGTAATCTCATCCACAAGTACCTGATTGAAACTATAGACCTATGGAAAATACAGCAATAGACTGGCTTCTCCACACATCTGTAATCACTTGTCAGCTGATTTATGATGAATAATTCTATAGTCTGATTTTTACTCTAATATTGGCGTATGAAGGAAGCTCGTTTTCCTTTATATTATCCTTGAAATGCAAAATTTCCAAAAACCTTGTATATACGTCGACGCGCAATTAAAAAAGGAACATACCTGTCAAATTCATGAAAATCTATTACCGCGTTTCGCCGTAAATGCGCAACATATAAACATTTAAACATTAAGAGAAGTGCCAAACCGTCGACTTGAGTCTTAGACATCACTTCGCTCGGTCAATTATAGATATAATAAAGGAAAGAGCTGGCAGAGGGAGCTCTGTATACTATTGAAGAATTCTTTTCCTAATAAAACTATACTATAATAAAGGAAAGAACTGGCTTATACACGTAGGGGATAGGAAATTCACGAATGACGCATCATCACGTCTCAACTACTCAACTCATTAACTTTACATTTTGCATAAATAGATTCTCAATTAACCGAGGATGGTTATAGGCCTATTGTAAATTCTTGAAGATTTCAGTAGGTGAAGTTTTCAGTTTGTCAAGTTTTTAATTAGGCCTTTGCGGAGCTTGGGTTACTACTGGTGTTTAAATAATTATTCAGATGGGATAATTTGTTTTGTTTGATCTATGTTGGCAGCTCCGAATGGACGAGCGGGAAATTCAAATTCGAACGCCAAGCGGTGGTCGGCTGCTCCAGTCATAACTGAGTCCACCAAACTCAATAATTTACACAAGGTAATATTATAATTATTTTATTCAACCTTTTTTCTTTTCCTTCTTCTAATTCTTCTTCTTCCTTCAATTCGTCTGCTTCTTCTTTCTCGTCTTTTTCTTCATCTTCATTATCATCTTCTTTTTATTCTTCTTCATCAATATCTTCATATTTCTTTCTTCTTCTTCTTCTTCTTCTTCTCTTCTTCTTATTCTTCTTCTTCTTCTTCTAATTCTTAGTTTTCTCAACTCCTCTCGTCTTTCAATCTACTTCTATCAATAAAGAAATTCAATCTTATCCAGTTCTTTTTTGAATTTACATTCTTTCATTATCCTCTGTTCTCTCTTTCTCTTTTACTCCTGAATTCCCTCATTCTCTTATCATTCTGACTTATTCTCTCACTCTCCACTGATTTGTAGGACGTCGACCGATGTGGTCTAACAAACGGACACAATTGAGAAATATAATCTAATCTAATTGTGATTTATTCTCCTATTCTTCCATTATCCACTGCTATCTTTTCCTCTTTCTCTTTTATTCTTTTCCTCTTTCCTCTTTCTCTTTCTCTTTTATTCTTCAACTTTCTCATTCTCCATCTAATTCTGTTTTATTCTCATATTCTTCCATTATCCTCTGTTCTCTATTTCTCTTATTTATTTATTTAGCTTATTGCAGATACACAACTAATATACATGAGTCTCAAATGCCTAGATATACACTGTATATTTCCAAATTCTTTGAGGTGTTGTGTAGTCTTTGGTCAGTAGAACATTAGTTTGTCTGACCGCCATCATTTGCTAGTCCATTTAGCGTTACCCAATGTGCACCATGGAGGCGAACAAGTCTCACACATATTTAAGTAAAAATCTGATTGCTGGAACAATTTTGAGGTCAAAGAAGGTTAAAACGCAATTTTCAACTTTTACAGAAAGAAAAATATTTTCAAAATCATTTTCACCATTACAAAATAATGTACAAATTGCTTCAAATTGGAATTTATCACATATAAACAATCCAAATATAAAAATTCTTTCTTGAAATTATTTGCTAATTAGTATCTGTTTCAGGTGATACTACTCTAATATTATTTTTTATATCTTTAATATATATTTCTATTATTTTGAATTCTCTTCAATTATCTCATTATCTGCTGATTCATAGGATGACGACCGTTGTGGTCTAACCAATAACACAATTAAGAAATCTAATCCAATTCCGTTTTATTCTCCAATTCTTCTATTATCCTCTCTTCTTCCTTTCTCTTTTATTCTCTTCAATTCTCTCATTGTCAGAGAGTTAGTGGGGAGGATATTTCAATATTGTTTCCGAAGAATGGACATTGATATGTCCAAAGCTCCGCCAATTTATGTAGATGCATAACAATATAATTATCTATAGTTATTATATTACAAATTACTTTTCATATCATATACAGTTCAATAATTATTTTCTTAGTCTATATTATGTAAATTCATCTATAATTTTGCTGTACTGTAAGCTATTGTATATAAGTGTATAAGCCAGTATATATTGTAATCTACATAAATAAAGTACTCAATCAATCAATCATTCTCTTCAATTCTCTCATTCTCCACTGCTTCGTAGGACGACGACCGATGCGGTCTGACAAACGGACACAATACGGACAAATGGCGGGACATGGACGAAGAACTGGAGGAAGAGGAGGATGAAGAAGAAGAGGAGGAGGAGCTGATGAACGGAGGAGAAGGTAGGGCGGGCAGAGGAGGCAGTAGGAGGAGAAATGGCTGGTTGAGAGGAGGCGGAGGAGGTGCTCCTTTCGCCAGAGATGGCAGTAATCGGCTGTCCATGCAGTTTCTGGGAGAATCGCCCACGTAAGTTGAAGAAAATTCTAGATTTTTTTGTAAATTTTGTAGGTTTTTTATGAGTTTTAGGGGTTAATTTGAGGTTTTTAAAGTATTTGAACGTTTTTACTTTCCTTGCCCTATTACCATAGGTAAGGAAAGTATTGCTTTTCGAAAAAAATTAAGGTACCCCAATTTCTATACGTTTCAAGGTCCCTGTCCAAAAAAGTGGTTTTTGGGTATTGGTCTGTATGTGTGTGTGTGTGTGTGTGTGTGTGTGTGTGTGTGTATGAGTGTAAGTGCGTCTGTGTACACGATATCTCATCTCCCAATTAACGGAATGACTTGAAATTTGGAACTTATGGTCCTTACAATATAAGGATCCGACACGAACAATTTCGATCGAATGCAATTTAAGATGGCGGCTAAAATGGAGAAAATGTTGTAAAAAACAGGGTTTTTCGCGATTTTCTCGAAAACGGCTACAACGATTTTTATTTAATTCATACCTGAAATAGTCGTTAATGAGCTCTATCAACTGCCACAAGTCCCATATCTGTAAAAATTTCAGGAGCTCCGCCCCATCTATGTAAAGTTTGATTTTAGATTCTCAATTATCAGCTTCAGATTCACAAAAAAAAAAAAAAATTCAAGTGGAAAAGATAGAAGCAAAAAATCTCTACAATTAATGTTCAGTAACATTTTCACCTAAAATGAAAATAAGCTCGAAATTCGAGAAAATGTGATTATCCAATTGCAAACTGTGGCAACTGTTGATTCTATCAAATGATTCACTATGAAGAGATAGCAGACCTCGTATGTCTCAGCGTTATTGTCCTGTCACCAGCTGGCTAAGATCTTTGTTTATAAGTAGACCTGAGATGCGCGAGAACACTGGCGTCAGGTGATCAATTTTCATAACGGCAAGGAAAGTTGTGTGAGTGCGCCATACCAGATTTTTGAATTAATAGTATCTTACCTCACATGGACTCTCTACGTTACAACTCTCTCATTCATGAAGAATCTCTGTGTGTAGGGAGCTTCCTCCATCTAGGGATCTAGGGTCTCTGAAGCCTGATGTTTTTGCAAAGCCGTGAATATTACCCCGCCAACAGTTTCCCAATCGACAGAAAACATTGTTTGTCGCATTGAGCCGAAAGTGTTAGTCACATCTGACTGAAAGTGATAGGATTCCCAAACGACCGAGAATTCCTCTAGTTTGTCGCAAATGACCGAAAGCGTTCGGCCAAATGGGAAAATAAATTTTTTGGCTGGATGGGAATTCTATCACTTTCGGTCGATTGGAATCCCACGTGTCGAAACCACTGGTTTTTTAAACAATTTGAGACGCACCATTGGGTTGATAAACTATGATCATTATCTTCTAAAATGTTTTTTTTAAACAATTTGAATGCACCATTGGGTTGATAAACTATGATCATTATCTTCTAAACTGGTTTTTTAAACAATTGAGATGCACCATTGGGTTGATAAACTATGATCATTATCTTCTTAACTGGTTTTTTAACAATTTGAGATGCACCATTGGGTTGATAAACTATGATCATTATCTTCTAAACTGGTTTTTTTAAACAATTTGAGATGCACCATTGGGTTGATAAACTATGATCATTATCTTCTTAACTGGTTTTTTTAAACAATTTGAGATGCACCATTGGGTTGATAAACTATGATCATTATCTTCTAAACTGGTTTTTTCAGGCGTTTTCAGACAAGTAGGCAGAGAAAAAGCTCTGATTGATGCTTCAAAACCAAACATGTACATATGCATGTTCCACCGTTAGTGGCCAGCCTTATATAGGTTTTAAATTTCTATTTTTATTTTGTGTTCGTGTTGAATAAAATTATTGATATATTGCAAAATAGTAATTAATTGATTTGATGTTGTGTTTGTGATAGGGGCCTGAGATGGGCGGATGCAGCCGACAGGGCGTCCAAGGGGGGAACTCGCTGTCTCTGCCCAGGGAGGCCTCCACAGGGATGCCAGGATCAGAAGGAGCCTCTGGGACAAGCCAACAGTGCCCCACTTCAGACCAACAACCTCCTAGTGAACGGTATGACAAACGCTAATTATGCTATAGTGAGGTCCACGTTATAATGGCAGTATTGATTAACATTGGTGTTGCCATCCTTGTCTATCAACTAGGAACTGAATAG
This sequence comes from Nilaparvata lugens, assembly GCF_014356525.2. NCBI lineage: Eukaryota > Metazoa > Arthropoda > Insecta > Hemiptera > Delphacidae > Nilaparvata > Nilaparvata lugens. Next base: position 6,234 of record NW_024093968.1, on the reverse strand, counting down.
TTGATTTTTAGATTTAATTGATCGGGAACTTAAAACTCTTTTTGAAATTGGCCTCGCATATTTCTGTCTTGTCCCAATGCCTTTTGAATCATAATCCTTGAGTTACAAGAATAAGAACAATTTTTAATAATAAATAAATGGATAATTGAAGCATTTATTATTGAAATTTCATTATTAAAAATTGAAAACCTGAATTCACATATTATCTGAACTAGAATATTGTTTTTAAAATGCACAATTTTGTTACGAGCAAATTGAATTAGATTGGAATATTTCAAATGTACCGCCATAAAGACTCCATAAAATGGCCGCTCCATAAGTAACATGAGTGTCATGACCTGTATCTATAGACCTTGGTGATGCATTGCAAAATCGCCATTTTATGGGGTTCTAGTTCACCAATTTTTAACGGCTCCAACGATTTTGATCAAATTCATACCTAAAATAGTCATCGATAAGCTCTATCAACTGCCACAAGTCCCATATCTGTAAAAATTTCAGGAGCTCCGCCCCATCAATGCAGATAGATTCCAATTATCAGGCTTCAGATACAATTGAAACAAAAAAAAAAATCAAGTGGAGTAGATTGAGCATGAAAATCTCTACAATCAATGTTCAGTAACATTTTCACCTAAAATTGAAAATAAGCTTTAAATTCGAGAAAATGTGATTATTCAATTGCAAATTATTGTTGATTCTATTGAATCATTCACTATGAAGAGATAGCAGACCTCATGTGTGTCTCCAGCGTTATTGCCCTGTCACCAGCTGGCTCAAATATTTGAATAGTAGACTTGAGATGCGCGGGAACACTAGCGTCAGGTGATCAATTTTCATAACGGCAAGGAAAGTTTTGTGAGTGCGCCACACCAGATTTTCCAATTTATCAGCTGTTATCATTATAGATTGAACAACATGATGTGTTATTTTGTTATATTGATATTGTTCAAGGAATATTGCTTGGCTTTGAATTGTAAAATATAATCATCCCACAGAATAATAATATTTAGATTCCAACTAAGAACTGAATTGTTGATTTTTAAATTGGGAACTTCAAACTCTTTTTGAGGTTAGCCTTTTGTCCCAATGCCTTATGAATCATAAAGCTGCGTACACATATTCGTGCTTCTAACCCGCACCGAGCACGCTCCTCCCTCGTACCGCCCTCGTACCAACATCGATCCACAGTCGCACCGCCCACGCACCCATCATGAACGTTACGGAAGATGTTAGATGTTCTCGCGTTCCCCGGTCGAACCACTGTTGCTCCCCGGTCGATCATCAATCGCTCTGCTGGAGTCACGTTCGGTTGCGGAGCAGAGCGACAGTCTGTACGCACCTTAACAAGTTACAAGAATAAGTACAATTTTTAATAATAAGAAAATGTATGATTGAACCATTTATTATTGAAATATCATTATTAAAAAATCGAAAACCTGAATTTACATATTATCTGACCCAAAATATTGTTTTTAAAAAGCATAATGCATGATTTTGTTATGAGCAGATTGGAATATTTCAAATGGACCGCTATAATGACTCCACATAATGGCCGCTCCATAAGGAACACGAGTGTCATGACCTGTATTTTATAGACCTTGCATGTAGCAGATGACGAGGCCATACTCTGACTCAAAAACTTAAAAATATATGTATGAATTGTTCAATTGTCTCTCTCTTTGGTAGAGAGTTAGTGGGGAGGATATTTTTAATATTCTTTCCGAAGAATGGACATTGATATGTCCAAAGCTCCGTCAATTTATGTAGATGCACAACAATATAATTATCCATAGTTATTATATTACAAATACTTTTCATATCATATACTTTCAATGATTATTTTTTAGTCTATATTATGTAAATTCATCTATAATGTTGCTGTATGTAAGCTATTGTATATAAGTGTATAAGCCAGTATATTGTCATCTAATAAATAAATAAAGTACTCAACAATCAATCTTTTATTTGTTTCTGCCCACTGTCTATCCATACGATAATAATCTGAATAGCATGTTTCATGTATGATATAGTTATTTGTGCAACTAGTGCGCAAAGTGACAGTTTGCTGCACCGAAAGAAACGTTTACTTGAGTGCAATGGAATGGTTTGTTGAGTGCAGCAGAGGACTTTGCGCACGTATTACATTAAGTTTTTCTACAGTTACCATTGAATATGAAAAGTGGGTAATATGGGTTAAAATTGCCTGAAATGCATCAAAGGTTTTTTCTGTGTAATTTTATTATTGATAAAACCTTAATGTATTGTCAATTGAATAAAAATGTTGTCCTGTTATAATAATAGGTACTTAATAATTAGCGCGTTGTGCTTGGTTGCACGTCTGCTCACTATAGCAGCCACAGCAGTCACTGTTACAACTTCATTTTGATTTTGCTGCACTGTTGCTCCAGTAACCTACTAAGTTTTTGCGTGGCCATGTTGCAAATCTGGAGTGCAGAAAAATTTTTCCCGCACTAGAGCGGAAAGTGATTCTTTGCGTTCTGTAATCAGTGCAGCAATGGCCACTTTCAACGTAACTGTAGAAAAAATAATAACACCACTGTGTTTTTATCAATTATTGATGTTTTAGATGGGAGCTGATCTGCCTGTCGACAGAGAGCGGTGCGCTGGGCATCCACGTGGTGCCCGATGTGGTGGGGGGAGGTGGTGGCCTGGTGGTGCAGGCGGTGGAAGAGGGGGGCAGGGTGGACAGAGATGGCCGCCTCAAGCGTGGAGACCGCATCACACAGATCAACGGGCGCACTCTTATCGACCAGCCGTTCCATGTGTCAGTATTCAAATAATATAATAATAATTTATAGGACCAAAAGCACTTGAATTGTACAAAATATTGCAAAAAACAAAACGTTACTGTAGTAATAGTTATTTGTATATCTAGAGTGAAAAGTGCTGTTTTTTCTCCCTGAGGGAAAAGTTTGAAGCTCGAGGCGAAGCCGAGGGCGACAATTTTCCTGAGGGAGAAAAAACATTTTTCACTCGTGATATACACAACATTTTTCCTCCACCTACATTTTTATAAAAACTGCAAATAAAATCATTTTTAAAAACGTACGTGACCAAACAATGTGTTACAACATAATCTAAAAAGTAAACAGAAACAGCTGGCTTGTAATCACAGTTCTCCTCCGACAGCACTATCTGTCGGCTAAAGTTGTAACAACAATGACAGCCCAACTACAGCTATGATGAAGTTCCCGTTTCAAATTGATTAGTAATAAGTAATATTCGTTGGCTGGTATTTTAAATAACATGGATAAAAGAAAATATATAATTTTTTTTCTAGTATAGTGATATGAAGTTGTAATAATAATTTCAGCATACAAACATAAATTTTTATATCGATCAAATGTCTGGTTGAGGTATTGAATTTAGTTGGTTTAATGACTACTCTATATGCTTCCTCATCTGAGCTTAGACCTTCTGACCTTTTCAAATGTACGTTTTTAAAATAGAGATGCTTCCCATGTTATTTAAAGGAGTCACTTTTACTCCCTAGGGAGTTTTTCTGTTTTTTAGTACCGAGAGCGAAAAAGTGACACTTAGTATCATGTTTCAGGGAGTAAAGTAAGTACTTTTGACAGTAGGTGGAGGAAAACACCTTTGCATGCACAGTACATTGTATATCAAAGTTGAATTTAAATTATTTTTATTCTTCTTAGAAAGTGAAAACTATACATACACAAAACTTGAAGAAGGTTCCTCACATGGGCAAAGCCTGTGTGCGAGGAACGAGTTCTCTACAATTTCATATATACTCAAAATATACAATAATAGATGTGACAAAGATAAAACACAATTGAAGAAGAAAACAATGATGCCCCCAAGGTAATCCTGAGTGGGGCCCTTCTTCATACCCTTATTAACACTACAAATGAAATTTTAGCAATGATGATGAAAGGATATAACACTATAATGTAATAAAATATCTTGTGACGTGGCTGGCTCAGGTCTGGTGTCAGAGTTTTCAGGTGGCAACTGATCAAATTCAAGGCCTCTCACATCACTACATTTGGTAGAGAGTTAGTGGGGAGGATATTTTTAATATTGTTTCCGAAGAATGGACATTGATATGTCCAAAGCTCCGCCAATTTATGTACATGCATAACAATATAATTATCTATAGTTATTATATTACAAATTGCTTTTTCATATCATATACAGTTCAATAATTATTTTCTTAGTCTATATTATGTAAATTCATCTATAATGTTGCTGTATTGTAAGCTATTGTATATAAGTGTATAAGCCAGTGTATATTGTAATCTACATAAATAAAGTACTCAATCAATCAATCACCTTACGACTGCTTTTTAGGCAGCCGTGACCGACATCCATCTGAAACACGGAAATGGCCCGAGAAAAATATCATGCCCGGGCTGGGATTCGAACCCGGGCCTCTGGATTATAAAGCCAGCTTCTAATCCACTAGACTAGTATTACTGTTGTTGGTGAGATGTAGTGATATTCATGAATGCGGCTAGGCGCACATCAGTTAGTCAAGTCAAGACAAGACATGATCAGACACGTTTAGTACAATACTTCACATAGTTGCTTATGAAGACGTATCTAATTGCAATGACTAATCAGTGTGAGTTGCGTCATAAGCAGCTATGTGAAGTATTGTGACTAAACGTGTCTGATCATGTCTTGTCTTGACTTGACTAACTGGTGTGCGCCTAGCCTAAAAGAACACTGGAATGTTGTCTAGAAATATCACTAATTTATAAAATTACATAAAATATCCAATGTAAAGATGTCACTGAAGAACCATATTGGATGCGTGTATGTGTAAGTGCACGTCAGATCATGCATTAGCCGATAAACAAAATCTGAAAGAGCGTTGTGAATAAAACATGCTTCAGGAGTATTTACTTGATTTCTCAACTTCTTTAGGAGAAACTGATAGAGGCCCGGTTGCAAAAACCGGTTAAATTTAACCGTGATTAATTCCACGAGAACCAATCAGAGAAGTTTTGAAAATACTGCTTCTCTGATTGGTTCTCATGGAATTAATCACGATTAAATTTAGCCGGCTTTTGTGCAAACGGCACGAATCGATTAAATATTAATTAAACTTTTTATTCCAGGGTCCAGGACATTTTCCGCGAATCTCTCCGCTCTTCTGAACTACGTCTGCGTGTTGTCACCTGGAGGAGGAGAGAGAGAGCGGATAGAAGGAGAGCAAGAGACCGATTAGAAGGTGGAGGTGGAAGAGAGAGAATTGACGGTAGAGGAGGGGGAAAAAATGGAGTAGGAGGTGGAGCAAGAGAGAGAATTGATGGAAGAGGAGGAGAAAGAATGGAAGGAGGTGGTGGAGGAAGAGAGAGAATAGATGGAAGAGGAGGAGAAAGAATGGAAGGAGGAGGAGGTAGAGAGAGAATTGATGGAAGAGGAGGAGGAGGAGAAGGAGGAGGAAAGAAACAACCCCCGCCACCCGTCTACCCTAAGCCACCGCCCTAATGTCGAATGGGAGGAGGGGAGTGGTAGAGAAGGAGAAACAAGGAGAACCAGATTGGAGAGAATGGACGGTGAAAGAGAAGCTGAGGTAAAAGGAATGAAGGAGAATAATGGAATACAACAGGTAAGAAATTAATTTATTGTAATTTGTTCCTCAAAATTGTTGGTATCAGATTTGTTAATGTGGTATTAGGCGGCTACTAACGACATGAGAAGTGTGTCGAGCATGTGTGAACGGGCATACTGTACATATTGTGTTGGTACTGTATCATTTTGTATTGATACTATATCATTTTGTATTTATACTGTATCATATTGTGTTGGTACTGTATTGTACTATTGGTACTGTATTGTTGGTACTGTTGGTACTGTAATACATTTGTATGATAATGTATCATATTGTGTGGTACTGTATCATTTTGGTATTGATACAGTATCATTTTGTATTGATACTGTATCATATTGTGTGGTACTGTATCATTTTGTATTGATACTGTATCATATTGTGTTGGTACTGTATCATATTGTGTTGGTACTGTATCATTTTGTATTGATACTGTATCATTTTGTATTGATACTGTATCATATTGTGTTGGTACTGTATCATTTTGTATTGATACTGTATCATATTGTGTTGGTACTGTATCATTTTGTATTGATACTGTATCATTTTGTATTGATACTGTATCATTTTGTATTGATACTGTATCATTTTGTATTGATACTGTCTCATTGTTGTGTGAACGGACATGTCTTCGA
>NW_024093967.1:0-12043 GCF_014356525.2 Nilaparvata lugens | reverse complement strand
GGAAGAGGAGGAGAAAGAAAGAATGGAAGGAGGAGGAGGTAGAGAGAGAATTGATGGAAGAGGAGGAGGAGGAGAAGGAGGAGGAAAGAAACAACCCCCGCCACCCGTCTACCCTAAGCCACCGCCCTAATGTCGAATGGGAGGAGGGGAGTGGTAGAGAAGGAGAAACAAGGAGAACCAGATTGGAGAGAATGGACGGTGAAAGAGAAGCTGAGGTAAAAGGAATGAAGGAGAATAATGGAATACAACAGGTAAGAAATTAATTTATTGTAATTTGTTCCTCAAAATTGTTGGTATCAGATTTGTTAATGTGGTATTAGGCGGCTACTAACGACATGAGAAGTGTGTCGAGCATGTGTGAACGGGCATACTGTACATATTGTGTTGGTACTGTATCATTTTGTATTGATACTATATCATTTTGTATTTATACTGTATCATATTGTGTTGGTACTGTATTGTACTATTGGTACTGTATTGTTGGTACTGTTGGTACTGTAATACATTTGTATGATAATGTATCATATTGTGTGGTACTGTATCATTTTGGTATTGATACAGTATCATTTGTATTGATACTGTATCATATTGTGTGGTACTGTATCATTTTGTATTGATACTGTATCATATTGTGTTGGTACTGTAATCATATTGTGTTGGTACTGTATCATTTTGTATTGATACTGTATCATTTTGTATTGATACTGTATCATATTGTGTTGGTACTGTATCATTTTGTATTGATACTGTATCATATTGTGTTGGTACTGTATCATTTTGTTTGATACTGTATCATTTGTATTGATACTGTATCATTTTGTATTGATACTGTATCATTTGTATTGATACTGTCTCATTGTTGTGTGAACGGACATGTCTTCGAGCAAAGACACGTGAATTTAGATATAAGGTTACACATAGTCCCAAATAGGTCAAGTCTTGTAGTTGTTCACTTAACAAAATGTTCAGTCCTTTATTATTTTCACAAAGTAGATTTTAATTGATGTCGCGTTCCATGAAGAAACACTATTTATAATAACTTTGTTGTAGTTGAGACACTGTGTTACTTGTAAATATTTGAAAAACACTTACTTTTCTTGGAGTATTGAGGAATGCATTTGACTCCTGAAGAGGAGCTTCATCAGTCAGAGGCTTTTTTCAAATATTTACAAGTAACACAGTGTCTGAACTGCAACAAAGTTAGATTTTTAAATTTAGATACTTCAAAACCAAACATAAAATAATATAAAATGAATTCAAATAACATTTTTATTGGGGAAAATTCAACTCAATATATGAATGACAAAATTATCATTCATTATCATAGATTACATATCATATAAATAAGCTATGAATTGAAGAGTTTTGTAAAATCTGAAGAACCGATTTGTAGTTTCCAGTTTTTTCTTGTGATTGATTCTAAGTTGTCCATCAATAATTCTAGGAGATCGACAAAAAAGAATGAAAGAAGCGGAAAACCAGACTTGCACTTTGAAGATGAAGACGAAGAAGATGACGATAGCAGAGAAGGAAAACAGAATTGCGTAAGTGATGAAAAAATCATAGATTTCATGTAAAAAATGTATTCAAATTGAACTGGTTTATGTATTGCACAATCATCTTCCACGGATCATAATGTGAAAAACTATCGTGAAAAAAAATTGTAAATGCTAGAGTTGAAAACTATTCTGAAAACTGATTTTCAGTTATGATAATTTACCAGAATTTTATTCACAACTCGTGTATGATTATGGATCTACACAATTCCAAGTCTTTGAGAAAAAAACAGACTGAAAAAGTTTAAATGAAGTAGAATCATAGAGCTTAAGATAGCATAAGATAGCCTTTTCTTCCTCTATGATAAATTTGATGAAAATAGAGAACTTTATGAAAATGTAAAATTCAACTTACAATGGTCTAACAACTGAAACCAGTATCTCGTTAGACTTTTTTTCAATAATTTGTAGCTCTGACACCTTTGAGTATACTTTTCTATAATATGGAGAGATATATGAAGGTAAACGCTATAATGACAGTGGATTAGATTAGATTAGATTTCTTTATTTATGTATGTTACACTATTTACTGTGTTATACACTAATTTACATTAAATGACGGTAATGCTAATTATTCAACGAATTTTACAAAGTATAGATAATTAATCAATGATAATAAAGATTGAATGCAATTAGAATAACGATTAAATAAAATTTATTGTAATGTAACTTCATAAATCGGCGGTGTTTCAACAAATAATTGTTGATTCTTTAAAAGGATATAAAATAATATCCTTCCCATCAACACACGACCGGGAGAGAGACAGGAGAATAGCATTGCCGATTCTCTGCCTTGTCACTGTCTTCTATGTAGAGGATAGTTGATATCCAGTTATATCTCAGTAATATAAAGTGTTCATTCTTGCTTAAAATAATAAATTATACTTTATTCGTCAGGAAAATATATCTTTCTATGACTGAATAATAAATATTCATGATTGAGATGAAATATTTTGTTAATTAACTATATTTCCACATTGTCAAATAATGATCTGGCAACGTTGTGAAGCCGGAAAGGGAAAGTGCTATCTACTATGTTGAATGAGAGACAAGGATATCAACACTAATGTTGATCAAATACTTTCGTGGAACTCACTTTAGGAAGGTGATACGAAGATGATACAACCATGATAGACAAGGATAGCAACACCACTGTTGATTAAATACTGTCATTATAACGTGCACCTCACCATAGGAAGATGATACAAGGATGATAGACAAGGATAGCTATACACCAATGCTAATCAAATACTGCCATTATAACGTGGACCTCAATATAGTCACAAGTCCGCAATATCACTTTCACCACTACACAAAATCCTATTGAATTTCTCATTTATTTCTCGTTTAATAATTTGATGTCTCAGATTAACAATTTGAGTGGGAGGAGACTGTCTAGCTGGGCCAATGGCAGGCGTTCTTGCCCTTGACCATAGCAGTACTCGCCTATTAGTATAAAATCTGCTGCTCTTGTATTTAGTATTTATTACACCATTGACAATGGTGTAATAACCAAAACCGGTCTTTCTAAGTATCAATAAATCTGTGGTTTTTTGACAATTTATTACTCTTTTTCATTCAATATGAATAATTACCACAATATCAACTTCTCAACTACACAAAAAGATTAACAATTATTTAATTTTATTTTCAGATCAACAAATGTTTTGATGCCTTGTTGTACAGCCTGGGTTTATTATCAGGTGCACTGATGGGTATTTGCCAGCCTTTCATACTAGTGATGTATGGAGAATACACCACCTCGCTCATCTCACGATATACGCCCAACTCAACTGAAGAGAAACTCTACTTCCTGAGCCAATTTGGAGGCGGACATTTCAAGTAGGATTCAAATTCATTTACTCAAATACTTTTCAAATGAATAATTTGATAAATTGGCATAGCTAGCGAAGCGAACTTATGCGCTAGCTGCCAGCTGCATGAGTTGTCTAAATAAAATAAATAAAAAATTTTATTGCATAAAAAGCTGTACAATTACAGCTATGACAGACATCAATTATAAAAACAAATTAAATACATGAAAATGATCAATGTCACAAAGTATAAACACAAAAGTACAATAAGTTATCAACCACAGCTATTAATTGATAAGTACACAATATTATTAAAATGTATCCACTAACTTCAATCTTCAAAAACACTTGCTAACAAAATGATGGAAATAGTGCACTGTATTATTTTTAAAATTCTTCTATCACTTGTACGAAACACATCTAGTTCTTACGTAAAGGTGCAAACAGAACAATCAGGTCGATGTTTAACTTTGAGTTTGGGTCTTGTCGTGATCGAGCTTCATGTGAAGGTGCGTACAGACTTATGCGCCACGAACACGTGCATTTCACTTTTCATCAGCTTATGTTATGCTTATTATATTTGTATCTTACTGTTCCTGTACAAACACAAATATAATGAGCTGATAAGAAGTGAAAAACGCGTGGTCGTGGCGCATAAGTCTGTACGCATCTTTACACAAGCACATTGTGAAGCATGAGAGTGTACAGACGATATAGTCTCGGTCGCGATTCAGGACGATGATAATCCAAACAAAAAAATACGTGGTACAAATTATATAATATTGTACTACACGTCGGCAAACGAAATATTTCTATCATTGCCACCTGATTATTGTAGGATCGATCAAAACCGCAAGCTAAACTGCGACCAACTCGTTCTGTTCGCACCTCTATACGTACGAAAAGGTAATTCTCATTTCTTCCTGCGTAAAATAAAAACATTCATTCCAATGTATTCCTCTTATTATTCATTCAAGTCATATTTTTTAGATATATAAATATAAAGAAAAATAAAAATCTCAGTACCCTTTTTAGAAATATTTTATCACAACATGTTTCGAACATTTATGCCATTTTCAAGTGATATTATTTTTAGATATAATATGACTGATGATGAACTCCATGAATTCTTTCCTTAACTTGAATGTATAATCTATCTTCTATGTGTTTCTCACTCCATGATTCGTGTTCTAGATCTATGTTTGTTTGGTGTCTCAACCCAGCCTTACATGGAATACAAGCATTAAATTCATCGCAATATATTCTTCTCATCAATACTGTGCCAATCATTAATAGTTAGTACTTTTTCAGATATAATATGACCGAAGATGAACTGCATGAATTTGTTCTGGAAGATTCGAAAGCTTTCGCCTGGGGCTGTGGCCTCCTCGCCTTGATTCAGTTCATTACTGGAGTCATAACTGTTCTCCTTCTCAACTATATCTCACAAAAAAGGGTAAGTTTCCTTACGAAACGAAATATTTTTCATTGATTATTGTTAATTAGAATAGTGAGTTTGTGAGGTTTACTTTAGAATTCCTTATTAATAGCATTAATGACTCCCATCCAACCAAATTAAATAATTACTTATCTATAAAATAACATCATATTACTCATTCTTGAAAAGTTTTTAATATAAAATAACAAATTAAAACAACTAGTTCCGATGTTCCACAAGGGCTACTTTTGATAAGTAGCCCTGAATACATACATTCTAAATAAATAATTACTATTATCATAGTGATGTGCTCTTCAAACTGTCAGCTCTCATACTCACTTTGAATTTTGGTTCATCAATATTAATTACTGAATAATCGGGTGATTGTGTAAAACTAATAACTGAATAAACAAATCTGATTCAATATTCCGAATTTGATTAAACACATAAGTTTTATATTTCCTTCCCTATCTTATAAATGAAATTCACCAGTAACTTCCTAAAATCTCCCTTTTATCCTCCACTTTCAGGCCTGGTTGCACAAAGCCGGTTGAATTTTAATCGTGATTAATTTCACGAGAACCAGTCAGTGAAAGCTTTTATGAAAAAAAGCTTCTCCGGTTCTTGTGAAATTAATCACAATTTTAAAAATTTAAAAGACTTGTGCAACCGGGCCTTATACTTTCTCCTTTTATGTAGCATTTTCATTTAATTATCACTTCTTTAGAACATCAAATTTTCCAGTATCAACTCCACTGGCATTTGTGAATTTGTTTTTTTTTTTAGATAAGCCTGAAGAGACAACAGTTCCTAAAAGCAGTTTTGAGGCAAGACGTGGGGTGGCATGACACCCAGCATTCATCAACTAGCATATCTGCCTCATTAGCTGAGTAAGTTTTTCAATTTAAATCTACCATCTAAGTTTCAAACGTATTTACCAAAAATAGAGCGGAGAGAGACTTTGTAAACTAAAATTCACTCATAATAGCTCTGATATTGTGAGGCTCAAATCCATTCATTTTCAGTCATATAATGTTGTATTATTCAAAGTAGGTATTTGATTCAAGCCTAGCTATATTTTCATAATTCAATCAATATCAATGAGCTTGTGGTAATATTGTGCTCTCTTTTGAAGTACCCGTATTTCAAGTAGCCCTATCAAATAATACGTGAGTGATATTCATTCATTTATTGAAAATTATTAGCAGATAACTGTGCTCCGCAAGGGTTTAATTGGAAACTTGACAAACTGAAAACTTGAAGAACTGAATATAGGCCTATAACCTTCCTTGGTAAATTGAGAATCTATATGCAAAATTTCAAGTTGATCAGTTGAGTAGTTCAGACGTGATGATGCGTCATTCGTGAATTTCCTATCCCGTGCGTGTATAAGCCAATTCTTTCCTTTATTATAGTATAGATAATTTATATGATATTGAATGTTGGATATCAATAGAAAAACTAATGAATATTTTTATTACCTTTCCAGAATCGAGAAAATAAAAGAAGGAACCGGAGAGAAGGCAGGGATATTTGTTTACTTGCTGTCTTCGTTCATCTTCAATGTGGTCATCTCTTTCTTCTACGGCTGGAAACTCACCCTGGTCATGACAAGTCTTTGCCCTATCTTCATTGGAGCGGCTGCCGTTGTTGCTAAGGTATACTAGATCAATGATTGAAGTATAATTATTATTTATTGAATTAATGATTTGCTATTAAGCATTCCTCAGTTATGAGAATGGGTTATGAAGTCACACTTGACGCTTTTTGCTAAATAGCCTAGTTGAAATTTTATAAGAATACTCAATCAAATCAAAGCAGTTTAATTCTGTCAAAACAATAATAAACCAAGTTATATACCCGTTTCTATAACAACTCAAATTTATTTTAAAAATGTAATTTGCAGATGCAAAGCTCTATGGCAGCGAAAGAGTCAGATAGTTATTCAAGGGCTGGTGGGGTGGCGGAGGAGGTGTTATCAGCCATCAGGACTGTTACCGCTTTTGGAGGAGAGGAGAAAGAAATTAAAAGGTAATTATGATTTATGAATGAGAAATATCTAGCATTTTACTATGATGAAATAATATTACATATCAACTTCTATCATACTGTTAACCACAGTATATTGGAAAAGCTTATTGTTTTATTTGAAGTTTTTGTTTGTTTTTTTACTAGCCTATCTCGTAGTAAATAATGAGATAGTAGCTCTCATCAAATTTCCTTCCAGCTGTTCACGCAGTTGTCAATATCATAATTTATAATGATTATTTATCCATCAAAGGCAAAAACACATAATATTTGCAGTAGCAGAAGTCTTTGGGATGGTTCACAGCATCTTACTTTGGATTTTATTTTCGTATAATAATAATTAGATGAATTTTTGTCAAATGTTCCTCTTATTTATTGTTTGCATTGTAGGCCAGTCTCCACGAATATTGTGATATTGAGATGTATAACAAAGTGCTCTGCTGGACAGAAAAAGATTACCAACACTTATAAAAGTGTTCACTCATTCGCACAATGAAAATGTGTGAACTCTCCAATAGGAACCAATGGTAATCTTTTTTACCCAAGACAGAGCAAAGATCAAAGTTGTTTATGTCTATAACTGGAGACTGTTTACACATACTCAATCTGTGAATGAGTGAACACTCTCATAAGAACATGATAATATTTTACTACCCAGCAGAGAGGAAATCAAAGCTGTTCCTCTCTTACATGACAATAAAATATTATTTTACTTGTAAATCAATGAATAAATCTATATTACATTGGTAACTAAATATATAGGACGGTGTCTAAATGCAATCATAGATGATGTGATACCGGTACATTTAATAATACTGTATGATCAATTTGATAATATCATGATATTCTTTTTTCAACTTGGTGAGAGATTTTCCCAATTTGAACTTCAACTTACAGATTCGAAGAAGAGCTAGAAGACTCTAAGCAAGTGGCTATGCGGAATGGTATCTACACAGGACTGGGAACTGGCATAACATGGGCGTTGGTATTCTGCTCTTATACTCTGGCATTCTGGTACGGAACACCCCTGATTTTGGCCGATAGATACAAGGAAGACAAGGACTATTCACCTGGAGTTCTAGCTATTGTGAGTAGAAAAAATATCACATCATGAAACTATCAATCATAAAAAAGCTTCACTATATTCTAAATAGGTCAATAAATACATATCTACATACTAATTTATTTATCCATGGATGATAAAGGTAGATAATTATAGGATGATTGGATAAACTTGCTGAGTCCTTACTATTTAATCTTTATTACATCTTGAGAGACTTAAAGAATTGAAGTTTCAAAGTTTCTGAATTAGATTAATAATAGCGCACATGGTGGAACGTCCAATAATATAACTTTGTTGTAGTTCAGACACTGTGTTACTTGTAAATATTTGAAAAAACACTTACTTTCTTGGAGTATTGAGGAATGCATTTGACTCCTGAAGAGGAGCTTCATCAGCCTCCTGAAGGTGGTGAAGTTGAAGTTGAAGTTGAAGATCAAGGCTGATGAAGCTCCTCTTCAGGAGTGAAATGCATTCCTCAATATTCCAAGAAAAGTAAGTGTTTTTTTCAAATATTTACAAGTAACACAGTGTCAGAACTACAACAGAGTTATTATATAGTGTTTCGTCATGGAAAGCAACATTAAGTCCAATAATATCGGGGCACCGAGCTTCGCTCGTTATTTTTATTTATTGATAAACAGAACACAATTCTCTAAAATGATCGTGTTTATATTTTACAGCTGGCTATACGTCAGCTTATGAATTTTCGGGGATGCTGCGATATTTTGATTTTCCACAGAATCACTCGCTCAATTTTTACTATCCACAGACGACGAAAGTCTCACCTGTTTCAGCCAAGGATGATTATCCTTTAATGTCGTTCAGCGAGTTTTGCCAAGGATGAAACCTTAGTGCAACGAATTTTATATCATAAACCTACTACGTTCCAAGTTTCGTTAAAATCGTTAGAGCCGTTTTCGAGATCCGTTGAACATAAATAACCAGATATAAAAATATAAACAGATATACAGAAATTGCTAGCTTAATATAATAGGATTGAAATATTGGAATGATTGTGTGAAGTTAGTAGAATACATGTCGCAGCCCTTCATAAGCGAATAATTAATCACATACACGGTATTAAGAATTTTTCAGCATAATTTAAATAATATTTATGGTTGAAACAGGTAATAATATATGGTATGCTACTATCAATTGAGGGGATTCTAATCTCTTAATCAATGTAATTTATCTTCAAATGATAATTTCAATTCGAGTAATTGAGTCTGTAAAATCAGAAGGCTTTTCAACTCCTACAATACTGTATTTGGACTTATTTAAATAATTCTAGGACTAGTATAGGACTGTATTTTCAATAGTTCCTTTCTTAAATATTCATACAGTAGTAGTGTATGGTAGCCTACAAGCTACTATAGAAAATGCAATTGAATTTTCTACGTTCTGTATTTCTAATGTGCTAATGTCAACAGCAATTATTCATGACTCTTATACTCTAACACTCATAATTTGGATCAATAAACAAAAGGCCTAGATTCTTGAATATGAACTGAAAAATTTATTGTAATTGGTGGTCATACATCTTCCTTCATTATTTGTGAGAATAAAGGCTGACAATTGACCAGTTCATTTTATGCTGATTACCAGTCTGAATATTCGCTTATTCAAATAAGCTGCTCCAAAATTCACTCAGCATGCAAAGTTGACCATACAGCTTTATTGTTTTCAGCAGCCTTGAGATTTATGTTTAGAATGTGTGTATTAATGATGTTACAATTGTCTTATTTGAACTTCTATTTCATTTTTCATCACGTGGTGGAGCGATTTTTGACGTTATGCTAGGAGCACTTCCTGAGAATATTTTTATCAATATATAAATTATTTTATCAGAAATTTCACTAATTTTAAAAACATTCACCTCAAATTTTCTAGAACAACTGAATTATTGTTCGCTTCAATTATTTCTTGACATCATCATCAGCATTTTCAATATGTAAGTTATAACTAATTTTTCATGGTGGAAGTCATCTGTATTTTACATCAATTTTATTACTGATTGAAAATTTCTTTACTGATGATTTCTATGTTACAAATTAAGTGAACATAAAAAATTGATTTGATTTTATTCAAATTTTCAAAGATTATGAAGTTAATATTGAATTTCAATTGGATGTTTCATCCCTCTCAAATCAAATTGGAATTATGTTCTTGAAAGTAAAATAACATCAGCGTGAACAACAAAACCTCCAGATCAATTATTCAATGAAACAAATATCCATTATTATTGGAAAATTTTCAATTTCCTTCAAATATTGGTGATATAATGCATTACAATCGTTAACTCAAAATTCATTTGTGAATTTAAGTTAATGATTTTGGCATCTGTAAATGCTTTTATCGTCTAGAGTGATTCTGGATGAATCAACTGAAAATGTTTAATTAGTCTGGAGAATATATATAGTTCTGAAAAAATAATGCTTCAGAATATAAGATGGTTATCAAAGATGAGAACTAAGCTACCTACTATAAATGTTATATCATTAATCATTGAACTTGAAGTGTCATAAAATCCATACTCAGCTTAAATTAAAATTGAATATTCGTAGTTGAGTAATAATTTTGTTATTTTTTTAGGTCCTATTTGGTGTGACAATTGGAGCAATGAATATTGGTTATACGTCACCGTACATTGAAGCATTCGTGAAAGCTCGTAACGCTGTGGTGAGGGTGGACTCAGTCATGAGTCGAAAATCTAAAATAAATCCTTTCTCCCGTCAGGGAAAACGGCTGTCACGATTGGGAGACATCGAGTTCAAAGATGTTTATTTCAACTATCCGGCCAGGCCTAACGTCAAGGTTTGTAAACATTTTCAAATCAACAAGATTCACTATATTTTTGACTAGTTTAATTCAATTTTATTGAAAATATTAAGAAAAAACATAGCTCTTATGGATATTTTCAAGTTTATAAACTACTAGCCGTCAGGCTCGCTTCGCTCGCCATATCCGTCTAGCCAGGGGGCTCCGCCCCCTGCACCCCCGGCTGGATCGTCCAAGAATGAGATCAGCAGGCTCGCTTCGCTCGCCTGCATTTTTTATTTGAGAATTTTTATCATATGTTAGGACAATCCAGTCGGGGGTCCAGACTAAACGTCTGGCTAAACGGATATGGCAAGCGAAGCGAGCCTGACGGCTAGTAATATAATATTCCCAGGATTGAAGTAGCAGTGCCCAATCAATTTTTCCGCGATAAATGCATTAAATCTTCAACTTGGTGCCAACCTAACAAAGTAAACTCAACTTAATGCCAACCTGATAAAATATTAATTTAGTTGCCAGTTAACAACTGTTTCGAAGAGGTATTCTATCTAGATTATAGTTCTACAGTAACATATGATATGGAAATTTCAATTATAATAATTAGAGATTGGGAGAAGAAGAATATACATGCTAAAAGACGAACTTTAAACCCTTAAAAACAACCTTAGAGTTAAAATATTGCCAAAAGATTTCTTAGTGCGCCTCTAAAGGACCAACTGAACATACCTACCAAATTGAACGTTTTTGGTCCGGTTGATTTTTAGTAATGCGAGTGAGTGAGTGAGTCAGTCAGTCAGTCAGTCAGTCAGTGAGTGAGTGCCATTTCGCTTTTATATATATAGATCACTCGATTGGATGATTCTATTAGCTCATGCATTACAAATCACTGAATTCATTCTATTAGTTTCATGAATTGGTAATTCGGAAATTTTCTCCAATGACTTCAGTGAATTTAATTCACTCATATATTTCTTCACTTTAAAGTATTCAACGCTTTTCCAGATAATATGAGGGATTTTCAGTCACTTGTGTCATTAAGGACTAGTATAAAGGAATGGTTGCTAGCGAAATGCTAATAGTCCCCAGTATGTGTGATGGATGAAATCTTAAATTAATAATCAAATAGTATGAATACTGTTTGTATGATTATATATATATGTAATTATTAAAAATATGTTCATTGAGTTATGTTTACGTCGATTGTCAATTCTATTATTCTGAATAGGCTATGACATCTATCATAAATAAATTAATATGAACTTTGAAAAAATACATTATTTAATCTACCATAGAATCCTAATTTATCTCACTTATGATGACTCTATTATTAGAGTATATCCTTATATATTGGAGAATATCCTCTTAT
>NW_024093966.1:0-10937 GCF_014356525.2 Nilaparvata lugens | reverse complement strand
GAGTTATGTTTACGTCGATTGTCAATTCTATTATTCTGAATAGGCTATGACATCTATCATAAATAAATTAATATGAACTTTGAAAAAATACATTATTTAATCTACCATAGAATCCTAATTTATCTCACTTATGATGACTCTATTATTAGAGTATATCCTTATATATTGGAGAATATCCTCTTATTTTCTTACAGGTTCATAGCCGAATATTCCTACAGTATTTCTAAATTCAATTTTTATAATAATATTATTAAACGAAAATCCCAACTGAATGCTGTCAATCACCCCGAAGACTTCTGCTACTGCAAATATTGACAACAGGGTAAACAGCTAGATGGAAATTCGATGAGCGCTACTATACTAAAATTATTTGTCATCCTGGGAATCGAACCTGCTACCTCCTAATTGCCGGTCAGGAATGCTAACCCTTACACTAAACTGACAATCTCTGGATATTTTTATTTTGTTTCTTCAAAATTGTTACAATAATCTGTATCTCTTTTTCCACTATTTCCTTCTCACTGATGAAGTATTTGAATTTTCTCGTCAAGAGTAAATGAAACATATTCTTTGATTCAACTCTTAAGAATGGATTGTTTGAACTTCGCCTATTCATCTATTAATGTAGAAACAAGGCAATATAACACTGCGTTATTGTAATTCAAATTACATCTTCTTATCGTTCAATTAATATAGGCCAAGTCCTCCATTTCACACTTTGAAAAATTAATGAACACTTAGAAATATAGTCAATTATTAAGGTGCGTACAGAGATACGCGCCGCGAACATGAGCAATTCACTTTTAATCAGCTGACTATCTCTTGTATTTTACAGAAAAGGTAAGATACAGATATGAAAAGCTTGGCATCAGCTGATTGAAAGTGAATTGCTCATGTTCGCGGCGCGTATATCTGTACGCACCATTATGTGTTAGGCTCAACTCACACTTAGGCTCATTCATACTCACGCGACCAGGTCGAGGAGAGACTCGACTCTAGTCGAGAGCATGAATTTCGAATGGTGCAGTCGCGGAGATTAGAGTCGACTGGTCTGAGTGTCCCATTGGAAACACATGCTCTCGACTAGAGTCGAGTCTCTTCTCGACCTGAGTCACGTAAGTGTGAGTTGAGCCTTAGAAATATTGTCAATTATTATGTGTTAGTTTACAATTAGTGTATTTTGGAATCTCAATGAATAAATTTTATTTCTACATCTATTTCTAGCTTTCATTCATTATTCTAGTTCAGTAGCTTACATTTCCCTCTTCATTCATTTTTTCAATGACCTCTTGTATTATCATCGTACCTTGATTTATTACCACCCCAGATCATCTACCGGCAGAAATCAGAAACACATTTCACAGCACCTGACCAATCGGAAGAGAGTGGGTGGGGTCTAAATTGGAGATGTGTTCAATGAGTGAGTTGTTAGCTATGAAGTACTGACTATTCTGTCACCTAATATAATTGTTCACTACTGTAGAAATTGTTAGCTACTATGAGCCACTTCATTTTTATCTACTTGAATAATAGAAATATAGTATAATAAATGAAATATTGTTACTATATGTGCACATATTTTGTCGTGGCTCGATAACATCACAGAGAAAAGATAGCATAAGAAAATATCCCATGGTAGAGCTCTTTCATGTTCACAATTTCAAGCCGGATTTTTGTTAAATTACTATCGACTACTGTCTATTATTACTGTGTTGTTGGGGTGAGAGTGTAAAAACGGCACAGTATGAGAGACTATAGAATCATAGAGACTACCAGCGTCAAATATTTTGACGAAAAATAACTACTAGGACTATCGGCTTCAGTAACAGTGAAATTTGGAACATGAACGCCCTATACATTGAGATATCTTCTCATGCTATTTTTTCTCTATTATGCACATACCAGCTACCAGTCACAGAATAATTCTATCTCACATTCTCACAAACATATTATTTTTCTTACTTTGAAGATTATTGTAAGATATATTTATTTGATACCTATATAATATGTTTTTACTTATTCTCAATTCTTTATCCTTTCGTTTTTGAAGGAAACTTGCAGTTACTTGCAGTTCGTCATGGATAGTGAAATATATTAGTCTTTATCCTTGTTGATAATCTATGATAATAATAAAGAATCGGCTTATTCACGTACGGGGTAAGAAATTCACGAATGACGGACACATCATCATGCCTCATCAACTACTGGACTGATTAACTTGAAATTTCGCATATTGATTCTTAATTCACCGAGGCCTATTTAAAATTCTTCAAGATTTCAATAGGTCAAGTTTTTAATTAGACCCGAGCGGAGCACGCGTTACCTGCTCGTTCCAAAATAAGTAGTTAAATTTGGCATGCCTGGTTTTTCTTTCCTGTTTCCTCCACACAATTTAGTTCCTCTAATGATTATATTACGTATGTGAAATAATAGAGCTGGATCTACTCTTAGCAATTCTTTGATAAAAATCTATCTTGAAACAGTTTGGGCAAATAATATAATTGCTCTCTCAGCAAACTTGTTACTTTTCCAAACTTTTTGAATTGTTTGTTTCCTGAGTTCAAGACATGTTTGAAGAGGAATTATTGAAAGTTTTGTCAACTTTGTTGTAGTTTTGACACTGTGTATCTTTGTAAATAATTAAAATGCACTTACTTTTCATGATGAAATGAGGAATGCATTTCACTTCTGAGGAGGAACTTCACAGCCTAAAGTTGTTTCGTCATGGAAAACAAAAAAAAAAAGTTTTTTCACTTTCAAATTTTTGATATAGGCCGCCAAATAACTAAAAATATTATTTTTGGTGAGGGTGATGCCCGAATAAGTTCCAGGCTTGTGCGAGGGTGTCGGGTGATGAGACGGATGAGATTAGATCAGATTAGAGTTATTTATGTAGTATGTTACAATAAGTACTGGCTTATACACTAATTTACATTAAATGACAATATGCTAAAGGAAGAGACTTTCCAAACTCATAAAAACTGTATTTATTTAGTAAGATAAAGGTAGATATCATCAAGGTACATATCATATCAAGATAAAGGTAGATATCATAAGGAAGATAAAGGTATAGGGCGTTTATGCTCCAAAATCCACTGCCAACTCAAGCCGATAATACAGTAGTTATTTTTTATTTACGGTATCTATGCGACGCTGGTAGTCTCTCATACTGTGCCGTTCTCTACACTCTCACCCTGCCAAAACAGTAATAATAGACAGTAGTCGCCAGTAATCGGCTTGAGTTAACAAAGAATTGGCTTGAAAATTGGAACATGAACTACCTATACCATGGTATATCTTATTATGCTATCTTTTTTCTCTGATAATATCTCATGATTTTGTGAAATCACGTAATAATATTGTTACCGTACTTTAAAGGATACAAAGATACTTTAAAACTTTAGAGGATACAAAGCATTGTAATTGCTAGGTAATCACACCTACCTTCTATTACTCAAGTTGTTGATATCTTCCTGCAACTTAGGCCAACAATACAGAAGTTACCGAGGAAGGAGGTGTTAACACATCCAGGCTGAAACTATACTAAACACCAAACCAGCGGGGAGCGTCCTATTGCTACCAACTGTCAGGTATAGAAAGAGGAACGACACTCGAAAAAAAGAGCCTGATATGTGCGACACTCACACACATACACACACACACATTTGAATGGTCCTCATTTGTCTTTCATACGGCACACGATGTACAACAACAGAATACGGTAATATATTCAATACATATGCACATATATGTATATATAAATATAAGTATACAACAGATTACGATAATGAGAGACAAATGTGCCTCTTTCTAAGAACGTGAAATTCATTATAATCTGTCAGCGTCGCTAATGAGTAGCACACTGAAGTTTCCTATTTAAACAATTCTGAAAGTTTGAAGTGACAGTAGTTTCTGTCTTCCTTTTCCTTTTTCTTACTTCTTCTTTGGTGTTTTCCTCCTTTAATTCGTCTTTACGTTCACCTTCCCCCACCACTTTCCATGTAGCATGCGACAGTTTTTTGACGGTGTGACGTGACGACTTATACATTTTAATAGGGTCTACTCCACCGGATACTATCAATAGAGGTGTGCAGGTATAAAGATGTTAGATAGGTTTGCCGAAAAGATATCAGTACTTCAAAAGTATTAAAATCAATGATTTTTATGAATATGTACTGTAGTGAGATCCACGTTATAGTGGCAGTTTTTCATTTAGGCATAATAGCATTAGGCTTAGGCAACGACTTGCCTTCTTATCTTGGTCCTGCCGCATGTGTCATGTATGCTGATGATATATTAACAGTCGATATACATCAGATAGAAAAGAAGTCTTTTAAGAGCTGTGTTGTGGTGAAGAATAGAAGCTAGTATAATATGGAACTGGATTGTAACACAGCTCTTAAAAGACTTCTTTTCTATCGGATGTAATATCGACTGTTAATTCTTGTTTATAATTATCAATTATATTTCATTCGTCAAATATAACAATAATAATATCGAGTGACCTGGCTGGCTCAGGTCTGGTGTCAGAGTTTTCAGGTCGCAACTGATCAATGAATGACTTAGAGCGAATATGGGTCTGTCATACGCTAAATATAATAATATTACAAACTTCCTAATATTGGACTTTCGAGAGAACAAAAATGCTCGAAGGTATGAATAATAAGTTGAGTTTTGAACAGAGATGGTTGGAAGAGATAGCGGAAGCGTTGGCCCATGATTAAGTTGAAGATGCTGATGATGGAGAACTCAAAACCAATTCATTGTTATCAGTGGTCCAACTTGACTCAATCCAATCTGACTCAAATTACAATGTAATCCTTCTCAAGCTCAGAAGTCTGAGTACTTGCCAATTATTCTCTCCCCCCTTGCACTGCTCACACTCTTTCTCTCTCTCTCTTCCACTTCTTCTTTATCTCTTCTTCTTTGTTTTCTTCTCTACTCTCACACAATCACTAATCACTTTCATCTTCTCACACTCCCTCTTTCTCTCTCTCTCGCTCTCTCTCACTCAGTGTTTTAGTTTTACTTAGAACTGTATTGGAGGGAAGTGTAAGAGAGGGCCGGCTGCGCCCTAACTTCGCCCTCCTAGGTTTTTAATAAAGGCAGTCAATCAATCAATCAATCTCTCACTCTAATTTCATTCATTCATCCCATAATTCTAAGATTCAAATCAACTAGTTTTTAACTTATTAAGTATAGTTTCTTATTTGAACATTTCTTCGAGTTATAATTCCCAACAGCTCTAATTCATCACAACCCGGTCGTGTGTTAATGAGAAGGATTTTATATCCCTCTTAGAGAATCAACAATTATTTGATGAAACACCGCCGATTTATGAAGTTACATCACATTATTATAAATTATCGTTATTCTAATTGCATTCAATCTTTACTCATTGGTTAATTATCTATACTTTGTAAAAATTCGTTGAATAATTAGCATTACCGTCATTTAATGTAAATTAGTGTATAAGCCAGTAAATATTGTAACATACATAAATAAAGAAAATAATGTAATCTCTCTCTCTCTCTAAGCAGTAAATATTGTAACATACATAAATAAAGAAATCTAATGTAATCTCTCTTCTCTCTCTCTCTATAAGCCAGTAAATATTGTAACATACATAAATAAAGAAATCTAATGTTAGATTTCTAATAAAGAAATCTCTCTCTCTATATATATATATATCTATCTATCTATCTCCAAATGTCATCGCCACGATGTCTTTCATGCAAGCTCTTTCACTCACTCTTTTCTTATTCTTTTCTTGTATTCCTTCATTTTCTCCTTCTTCTTCCTCATTTCCTTCTTCTTATCTTCTCTCACCATCACCCCTTTCTCACTACCTATTACCCTCCCTCTCTTCCTTTCTTTCTAAATTTCATCGCCAAGTTGAGCTCTCACACTCACACACACAATCACTTTTCCACTCTCCCTCCCACTCTCTCTTTTTGTCTCTCTCTCTCTCTTCTTCTTCTTCTTCTTCTTCTTCTTCTCTCCAAGTTGATTGGCTAATCAACAAACAATCTCAGCTCGCAGCCGCCAGCAAGGGATTCCAGTTTTTCAATTACCACCCCGCAAGCTTTTCATTTCAATGACAACAGGCAATTATCTGCGTTCAAATTGAAAAGCATTTTATCTCGACGTGAAACATAATCCTTGTCCCATTCCAATAAACACCTCTTTACTTCGAATAAACACTTTCTTGATAAAGTGGTGGGACAGAGTTCCACACGACCGCTGACTCCAAATAACCTATTTGAACGCAGAAGAAGAAGAAGGAGAAGAAGGACGAGAAGAAGAAGGAAAGAAGGAGAAGAAGAAAAGAGTAAGAGATTGATTGGTTTTGGTTATGAGGTGCTAGGTCTCGAAAGACCCATTGCACATAAAGAGAGAGAGATTATATTAGATTTATTATTTATGTATGTTACAATATTTACTGGCTTATACACTAATTTACATTAAATGAGGGTAATGCTAATATTATTCAATGAATTTTACAAAGTATAAAAAATAAATCAATGAGAATGAAGATTGAATGCAATTAGAATAACGATAATATAAAATTGTAATGTAACTTCATAAATCGGCGGTGTTTCAACTAACAATATTGTCGATTCTCTAAGAAGGATATAAAATAATATTCTCCCCATCAACACACGACCGGGTTGTGATGGAATAGAGCTGTTGGGAATATTATAACATGTGAATATGTGATTTGAATCTAGAATTATGGGATGAATAATATTAGAATGAGTAATAGTGAGTAAAATATTGCATTAATGATTCGAAATAGATAAATAAAATAAAAATTATGGGGTGGGATTTAAATGAGAGTTTAGAAATTTATTGAGTAATAATGACGATATACAATACTAAAGATCAGAAAATATTGAGATGAGATGATGAATATATATTATGTAAGATGGATGAATGAATGTAATGAAGAATGGAAAGGAAGTGAGATTAGAATATTTGTCATGCAGTGCTCTAGGGTTGGACAGACTCAGTCATTTTCTCTATAAGATATTTTTCAAAGACAAGATAAAGCCCGAGAGAGAGAGAGAGAGAGAGTGAGTATGTGAAGACAGTAGAGGGATTGTGTAAGAGTTAATTTCACTAAATACTTGATGATGATAGAGAGAGGAAGAGAGAGAAAATGGGAGAGTGAGAGTTCATAATAGAAGAAGAAGATGTAGAAGAATGAGAATAAGAAGTTCAAGAACGAGATGGAGGAGATAGAGAAGGAGGAGGAGGAGGAGAAGGAGGAGGAGGAGGAGGAGAAGAAGAAGAAGTAGGAGGAGTAGGAGGGGAGGAGGAGGAGGAGGAGGAGAAAGAGGAAAGAGTAGGAAGAAGATAAGATGGTAAAAGATGGAGTAGGAAGAGAAGGAGGAATATGAAACTAAGAAATTACACGTTTCACAATCTGTGAAACCTCATAATTATTACAAAGTAGATGTCGTAAACCTTATACTCTCATATATATCACTGTATTCATGTAAAATTTAAAAAATAATAGTAGGCCTAACCTTTTTCCAACTTTATTTTATTTCTCACGGCATGTTCCAACTTATGTCATTTACAGTGATCACTGTATTCATATTCTACCTTCAGTTGACTAGCCTACAGCAAATCAATGATGTCTAGTTTCAATGGAAAGTAAATTTAACTATTCCAATAAATACAGTAATATATTTTTATTTGCTTCTATTACACAGTTTTGTGTTGATAAGTTTCATAGCTTTTATCAATAGTTTCCTTTACAAACTTGATTAATTTACAATAAATTCCTATACCACATCAACAAACACATATTACCTTGTTTTCATTATTTATATCCGATGCCATATTTCAATGAATATCGATTATTGCCATAGCCAACTCTAATAAAAGGCCCTGGTCCACGATATTGCAACGTCGCAGTGTAGGCCTAGAATCTAATACATGATGGTGAGAACTATCAGCTGGTATTTTTTTAAATCTTTTTCACCAATCATGTATTAGATTCTAGGCCTACACTGCGACGTTGCAATATCGTAGGCCAGGGCCTTTTATTAGAGGTGGCTATTGGCTATGTTATTACACATTGCAAACTATATTGAATATAAGCTTTACACTGAGATTTGTTGATGTTTCTTGAAGGAAACTGTTTCAATAAGTTTCTAAGGATGCTGTTTTTTAAGGATGCTGTTTCCATAAATTTTCCACAATATTTTCGTTTTGATAACAAGAAGACGTCAAATGTTTGAATGCCCTACCACCCAACTGGAATGGAGAGCTTTGCTATTTGCTGTTTGAGCCACACAGCCAGGGGTTGATAGTATTTCAAAATGGCGGCACTGGAAATTTTGACATTTTTTCCATTTGTGAGAACGGCCAATGCTTCTGACCAGTGTCGACTGCTGCCTAGGCTCATCATTTTCCTGAAAAATGGACAATATATTTTGAAATATATTACAAAATATTATATACAAAAAAATGAAAAAAACTTCTGACTTATAGTAAGGTCCTAGTTATTTGATTAACATTAGTGTTATTGCTATCCTTGTCAATCATTAGACCAAGCAGATGGCGATATCCTTTCCTAGCACCGCGACGTTGCCAGATCGTTTTCTAACAACGTAGTGATTAGTCCACAAAATATTTAAATTCAATTATGAAAAATCATTGAAGAATATAAATTTTCTTGACAAATAAGATATGATTGATTATTTAAACAAGAATTAACAGTGAATATTACCATAGAGAAACAATAGCGTAAGTAGATATCACATGGTATAGGGCGTTTATGTCGCAACTTTTACTGTTATCTCAAGCCGATTACTGTCAATTATTGTCTTTATTTACAGTTTTGACGGGGTAAGAGTGTATGAACGGACAATATTATGAGAGACTACCAGCGTCATAAAGCTTCACAGAAAAGAACTACGTGGACTGTCAGCTTGAGATAACAGTAAAAGTTGCGTCATAAACGCCCTATACCATGGGTAATCTACTTATGCTATTGTTTCTCTATGATATTACGGTATCAGCTATGAATATTAAGGTAAGAAATTATGATATTACGGTATCAGCTATTCTCTATAGAAGGCAAGGCAGATAATCGGCCCCGCATCTTTCTCCACTGTCATTATAACGTGGACCTCACTAAAGAACTATGTTCTATGAGGGCTTTTATTGAATTTTCATTAAAATTACCTTAGTTTGGTACCTGCAGAGGTGGAATTGTGTCAATGTCACAGCGATGAAGGGGCTCATACTTCCCTTTCGTATTTTCACACAGCGCTTCAAATATTGCATTTGTAGGAAACCGCACAACATACCTGCAAAAATAATAATATTACAAAATTAAAAAAAAGTAATCAAAATCATCTTTCTTTTGTAATGGAACTTGATTAGGTAGCCTACTTGTCAATAATTAGTTATTCTAATCAAGTTTGTGAAAAACAATATTATTAAATTGATGTAGATTGATTTTCTAATATTGAATTTCTCTCCAACTCCGCATCAAGACTCGAAGACTTAATATACTTTACTCCAGTTCCAAAAAAAGACAGAGTCAGAACCAATTAGTTACTAACAATCACAGCTAAATAATACGAAAACTTATGAGGAATAAATCGATGACAAATAAATAACTCTTACAAACAAAGACATAAAACATTCGTCAACAGAGGACTTTCAAATTTTACAATTTCTAGCTGTGTTAATCGTTTTTAGGTCACAGAAACATATTCATTAGAGAATTAATGAATATTTGAGAGTTTCCCACTCTTTTACTTTACATTTTTATTTGTTATTTTGTATTATATTCGATTATGAAATGAGTGAATAATTGTTTGATTAATTGAGAAACTAGTTTTGTTGTAACATCTTTATGACTCAAATTTCAAATGAGTAGACCCAAGTGATTGTGACAATGTCAAATAGTTTACATAGTATATAAGAGTCTTTTCTTTATCAATCAAATTCAGGAGTACTCCAAACCGATATAGGCGTGTTATCGACGATATGGAACTTAGCGGCCGGATCAAGTGAAACCTATCGCTGCGTAGAGTTGGCGGTTGGATGCCCTGATGTAGTTCCCTCATCCGCCACCATAGGGTGTTCCAGTGCGAGGGGAGGCTTGGTGCCCCCTGCACCCCCTGCTTGCACCCCCCAACGCCACTGCTCCAGGGCCAGGCCGAAGCCCAGTTGGGGGAGTTTGTTCAGGGCAGATCTCGCAGTAGGTAGATGTCCACGTCTGAAAAGTTCAGTTACGATTAATATTCATTCATTCATTTATTACGATACAAATAGAACTGATGTTATATATAACATGGTAGATGAAATAATAAGGTAGCCCTTGTGCTATTTTTCTTCCAAATTATATTGAGAATAAAACGTTTTTTGGTAATTCTATTTATAAAGATTCGGGGGAGAGACAGTTCGGGCTATGCCTGTTGCTCTAACCTATTCATGTTATTGTACACTAGCAAGTAACCCGTGCTCCGCAAGGGTCGAATTTAAAACTGACCTACTTGAGATCTTGAAGAATTTAAAATAGGCCTATAAGCATCCTCGATAAATCAAGAATCTATATGCAAGATTCATGTTAATCAGTCCAGTAGTTAAGACGAGATGATGAATCCTATCACCGTACGTATATAAGTCAATTCTTTCCTATATTACAAAATTCTATTCTTTATAGATTTTGATTCGTAACTATGAATAAATGGAATGGAATAGAATAATTAATAAATGCAGCAACACCCTAACACTTCAATACAGATATCCATAGACTACCCTTATAAGAACGCTGGATCTCAGATCGCCTCTGACCGCACCAAGTGTGTACATGCCTTGAGAAAGACAAGGGGAAAACGTCTCAAATGTTTAGTTCAATTAGCGTCCCAACACAGATTTCCTAAAATAATTTGTGAATTCATGAGTAC
>NW_024093965.1:0-10918 GCF_014356525.2 Nilaparvata lugens | reverse complement strand
CGATTTGAGTAGTAGGCCTAATTATATTGATCTGACTTCAATAGAATGACTTGAGCCAACAAGAATTTTGTAAGTATTCTATAAGTGTTTCCAACTTTTATTGATCTATTTTTACTGACATCCTTTGCATTAATGCTCACCAGCTTACTTTCCTCCAGGAGCGGATGCTGCTTCTAACTCGAGTGTTGAAAATAATGCATTTGATATTTAAATGGGTCAGAACATAACGTTCTAATATGTGCTTCACCATTTAAATACATGCATTATTACACTCTCAAGCTTGAAGCTTACTTTGCCGCTCCACTATGTTTTTACCTATAAAACGTGCTATATTATAGCACTCTAATATCAGCTACAAACTCAATCTCAATATGAAGGCCTACCTACTCCAACGGAAACACCCTTGCAAAATATTATAGCACTCTTAATACGAGCTACAAAAGTTCAAGCCCAATATGAAGGCCTACTTCGAAGGAGTTGAGCAACCTTCTAATACCGTATGGTTTTAGAATACCAGGTACCTAGGGGAAATATTAGGATTTACTCTAATTAACAAATTCCAGTTTGACATTTATATTATTTAATATTTCCAATAGTTATTTATCATAACATAGTAATAATTAAGGTATCTGCATACTGTAAATATAACAATACACTTGATAATAAAGTTAACAACAATTTGCTTTACAAAACACTGTACAATGTTGATACACATTTATATAATATTAATTTATTCAATCCACCAATTAGTTTTTATAGTGTGTGATATTAATTAATTACACTTGAGATATAATAATATTTTTATTTGACCACATAATGAATTGATTAAATAGAGCTATATAGAATAATGATTTATTCATCGGAGAATAAATGATATTGTAGAGCTAAATGCAAGAACGAGAATGAAACAAAGAAATACGTTGAAATTTCATTAATAATTAAATAGAAACATCCAACAATAATATTATTGAAGAGAGAACAGATTAACATGACATTGTATTTTTATTCCTACTAATTTCCATAATTCTTAACAACATTTTCTCTTCGAAAATTCCTCTAAATGTGTGAGGTATTTCAATCCAATATCTCGTAATTGATGAAGAAATCAGACAGAATCTCCATGGATTAATATATTTTAAACTATCCTGTTAGCAATAATGAACCCTGAGTATACCAGGCTGAATACCGTCATGTTATAATGATATCGGTTATGAAAATTAGTAATTAATTATTATTTCTCATATAATTGGGTGAGTTGAGAACTAAAGAGAATAATTAGTCATTTCACTGATGACAATGGCTGGAAACTCAAATTATGTTGGGATTGACATTCTATTCTGTTCTCAGGATCATTGCAATTGGAGAACTTAAAATATCAAAAATTAAAAAGAATTACTAGAACTCTTTGGAAAGTTATGGATGTATGAGCTGATTTTGTTTTCCAAAATGGAGTCTCTCTTCATAAAACATCAACAATATTCCCACCTAAAATTGTTGAACATTGTTGACAATAAAGTTTCAATAATTCATTATTTTTCATTTCCAATACATCTAGCATATAAAAATCATAGATCTAATCTGCTAGGTAGGA
Organism: Nilaparvata lugens; assembly: GCF_014356525.2. Lineage (NCBI taxonomy): Eukaryota > Metazoa > Arthropoda > Insecta > Hemiptera > Delphacidae > Nilaparvata > Nilaparvata lugens. The sequence continues at coordinate 9,327 of NW_024093965.1, read as the reverse complement.
AATGAAAACGATAGAATTATTATTTTCTGAGCCCTATTTAGGTGAAAATGAGTTTGAAAATTTGAAAGATTTGCACAATTTTGAATAATCAAAAAAGATTGGGCTGGAATTCAACCTTTTTTCTTACACATCTGGAGGGTGGAAAATCTTACAATTTTGAATATCATTATCCACCCAAGTGTTGAATTCATTTTGAAAAACTCAGCATACCATTACATCCAAGAGCTCCCACAATCAACACAATTGAAACAAAATTTATAAATTTCAATAGCTATAATTATCGAGAGAGTAGGGTAGCTATTGATATTTCCAAAATTGGAAAAAAATCTCCAATTAATGGAAAAGTAGGAGAGGATCATCATTGAACCCAATCGAGCTCCATAGATTCTCATCTGAAAGACATTGAGCATTGATAATGAACCATTACATGAGTGATACATACCATATTAGAAAGGTTGTAGATTTTATTGTGCAATATTTATTTTACTTCTCTTCGTTATCCCAACCCATGTGCCGTTTCCACATCGTTGGATGACAATTATTTCACGATATGGTAAATTTTTCTCCACAACGTATTTCTGATTGAATTCTCACTTTGAACATCAGTTTTCAATTATGAATTAGAATATTGAACTCAATAAAATTTAATATTGCACATAACAGCATTCCTGCAAGACAGGATCACACACACAGTCGAAATAGTTTAATCCAATAGAATGAATAATGTCATGTTAATAGAAATAATATTTTATTTACTAGAATATAGCATCTAAATAAGAATATTTCATTTTACTAGATTTGACATAGATTTTTTTAGATTTTGGTCTCACTCAACCTCAATTTTTCAATACAGTATTTCTATCAGAAATCTTGTTATTTTATCCACTTATTTTTAAAAGTGTTTGTGTGCTCTATATTAATTACATTTTTACACACAATATTTCAATTGGTTTCACAGTACAGTATCAAACTTAGTCTATAACACTAAAGTAACTTGGACACACTTATTACAATATTACTTGGTGTGTGCGATTATTATAATAATTATCCATTATTAATGTATAACTTACACATTGAGCGCTTCAAAAGTGGGCAGAAAGAATACATACATTATAAAAATTGACTAGGATGAATTTGATGTCGGCGTTGCATTTGATTTTGTTAGAATAATAATATGAATGGCAATAAATTTTGAGAGAACATGACGTTTGAAACGATGAATGAGGAAAATATGGTTAAATCATTTTTATCGAAGCTACTCCATCTCCTGAAAAAAGATTTTAAGATTTTTTTCAATATTTTATTTTCACAGCAAACACAAATAAACAGGCTCAACTCGAAAATTTAATGAAAATGTGCAGAGTGAACTCAATAATAAATAATAGTAGGCCCATTAAAATATATAAAATTACCACTTATATCAATAGATATAATAATAGAGACTTGCAAGTTTACCAATAGTTTTTAAAAGTGAATTTGAATTAAAAGTGACTGCACATACAAATATGATAACTCGTATTAGAATTCACTTACATATCTCAATTTAAATACTCCTGAACCTGCATAATTATATATGTAACAATACATTGATGCAACAGAGTGTACATTAATTTCTTTGACATCATGAGAATCACAAATCACAAAATATAGTTGAATAATAAGTGAGCAATTATTTTATACAATAATATAATAATATGAGTTATGATTGGATTAATACCAACTGAACAGCCTTTCAAATAGAATGAACTGTTCGAATAGGTAAGATTCTTGAGAACACAAAATGTCAGTAATGAGCATAGAAAAACATTTTTATGAACTTAATAATTCATAATGAATGATGAACTGGAGATCAATAAATGAAAATTGAACATTGGAATGATCATGATAATATTATTATGTCAGTTTTCTGACAGTTGTCAGATACTTCTCAAACAATTTCTAGGCTACTTTGAGTTGATGATCATCTCATTGCAAGCTGTTTCTTAAACGGAAGACAACTCTTCAATTATTATTGAAATTAAATAAAATCCTCTTCATGAAAAAAAAAATGCTCAAAAGTGAATAGCTCTATCAAAGTATAGGCCTATAATTATCATAAATTTGAAAATAATATTTGATATTTTTCACTTGTTCTTGATACAACCGAATTATATTTATCAATAACATAAAACTAGCTTATATATAAAATGACTGATCAAATGAAAATTGTTTTTATAAAATTATGTTGATCGCCGTACGAACTCATGAATTTCAAATGTAAATTGATAATGACTGTATTTCAGTTCTTATGAACCAAACAATGACTGATGATCATTTCGATAACAATGACTTGATGATGATTGTTTTGTTAATATTACAGTACATTCAAAGAACAAATTATTAGCGGAATGGCTTCCATTAATTCCTTTCAACAGAGGCAGATAAAAATATATCTGTTCGTCATCAAGGACTAAAACCAGTTACTGAGGATTAAATTGTAATGAGAAACATTTTTTAAGTGCTTGGAAAATATTTTCAAAAATTACACCAACATTTATCGATATATAATTTAACATTCATGCATTGAGATGCATTGAACTGATTACATTTATAAATATAATATACATTATAGAAATGGTTCATTGATGGAACGGAACAACACACTTTGCTTGAAACGATGGTTAGCCTATATATAGTTTTCAAAAAATATATGTATTCAAATTGATAACTTTTGATGAATCTTGTACAATAAAAAAACTGTATGTATCTACATCCATTGTAAAGATTAACTCAGTTGAAAAAGTTTCAGGTGACTGATTTTTTTTAAACATAATTTGAAGTAGCCTACCCTCCATGGTACTTGAATAGCCTACTGCTCTGCTCCAAATTTCTCAAGTATACATCACTGAATACAATTATATGATAAATCATAAATAGTAAGATCCATTTGAAATGGCAGCGTGTAGAAAATAGGTGGAAAAGTCACATATGGCCCTGGCTGCTGCTTCTGTATAGCCAGAAGTGAAAAAATTTGAATATTCCGTACAGCAGAAAAAATCCCCATTCAAGTTGTTGCTGTTTATACTATAACTTGAGTCTATTCTCACAGAATCAAAAACGTTCAATTATTGTATGTAAATCATCAAATGATCAAATAAACATTCTCACATTCTGTATTACAGTTTTATTGATTCAACTACAGAGAAAACAATTTGAGTGAAAACAATGTTCAAGATGACACCCAAATTGTCAGGCATATTTTATGATGAAGTTAATGATATTTATGAATAATTCATTGGAATGATTGTAGTGAGCTATTAAGACTGTGCACTAGATTCTGTAACACATTTGAAACATTGGATTAGCACAGTAAGTTTTAGTAGGAATGTTACGTATCACATTGACAAGTATTCTAATTAACCTTCCAACGTGAAGTGTAATCTGTAAAGTAATTATCAAGATCCTGACTGAATTTTAGATTTCAATTCAAGCTTCTGAATATTTGAAGGTTCTTGTGTGTATTAAGATAATTACAATTTGAGAATCAAGAGAAAAAGTCCCTATACTCACTTTATATATATATTATGCTTCAATAATAAAAGCCTCCATTGTAATTTTTCTTTAAAACGATCAAAACTTGAATACTTGGAGTTGCATTATATAAGGATACTATAATTATTATGATGTTTGCATGACAACGTTAATGAAATTATAGTTTCAATTACTTCATATGAACTATTGTATTTTGCCGGCCAGATAGTCGAGTTGACTAGGGCGTTGCATCCTTCAGTCTGGTAGTGCTACCTGGTCCGCGGGTTCGAATCCCGCCGTATCCCATCGAATAGGCATGGACGTTTTATCATTCATAAATCACGCTCGCACTTCCCATTACCCACACACTAGCAAAAAGCTCATGTGGCATTACATAATAAACAAACAAACATTGTATAATTTCAACATTCCAAGCTCATCCATTTGAACTCGCTAAATTATACATGGAATTCATTGAAAAAAATTGATTAAGCTGGGTGACATCCGCTTCTTTGAAGCTAGATTAATAATTTCAATTTGCCAATTCAATTAATGATGTAATTTTTTTGTAAGTTATCGTATTTTACAAATAATCAATATGATGATTCCCTTTAAGCTCAAATCATCTTTGATTCATGATATTATAGGCCTAGTGACCGATTAAAATTTCAACCCTTACATCAATAGTGCTCATTCCTACACTCCTAATCACCAAACCAAACAGTTGAGATATTACCCATAATCCAAAGCATAGATCCACAGAACACAGCTTAATAACGTCACAGATGCGTTTTTCTAGTAATAAGTCAGCATTATTCTGGAGGCGTGATGACGTAATAACCTGTCTGAAGCATACGGCAATATCAGTTGTATTTTTTTCAGGTTGGCAATATCAGGGTATATTTTATTTGGTAGGCCTGATCCCCACAAATCAGTTGTAGCAAATGATACATAGAAAAAGCATAGAAATGTATTTGTATGAATTCCCCGTGGTTGTAGTTTCCAATAGACGAAATATTTGGCTAATCATGTACTGGAAATGTATCCCTATGAATGAGTCCTTGAAGAATATTGCTATAGATGGTTGAGTCACGAGGAATACCTTGAAATTTCAGCGGCCTTATATGCGTCTCATAGCCTTATATAGCGCCGTTACAGCGGCCTTAAAGTTTTCCTTTCATTCCTTATACCTTCCATTAATAATTTATCAATTTATTTACAATGCAAATGACACTGATGTAATAACATTGACAGATAACATAATAAGGTATAGAAGTCCTTGTGCTATTTTTCTTCCAAATTTATTGGTGACAAAGGTTTATTTATTTAGCTTGGCCCTAATTCTCGTAACTGAACCAACTGTACAAGATGTATTGTTGGGAAGGGATTAACGGTTTCATGAAGTAATGCTTAAAATTTACTCATTATTTTAGTAATTAATTTATAATCTAGGGTTGAACCAATGCCATGAAGCTACCTCATCACTAGAAAAACACACCTCATATATGATGATTGAATATGAACTTGTAATAAACAAATATAAACGACTTGTTATAACTTGTTGAGCTATAACTTTGTTGTAGGTTATAACTAATAAGTTACAACCGATGTCTCGTTGATTGTCGCTGGTTATGACGTCACTGACTGACTATGTGGTTGATGCTCGCAGCTGTGATGCTTTCATAAAGTAGGTCATCATGTCGATCGGCAGTGGGAACACGATTGTTGAGTTCTTTTCGGCTGAGATGGTGTTCAGAGTCTGAAATTCAAAAAGTTGGAAGTTAGAAATGAAGTCAGTATCCACTACCAAACAGGTATAACAATCAATATCATAGTTAATACAGGTATTACAATAAGTTTCATAATTAACAGTATTATTTTATAAGGTAATGACCACTCCAGTCCTCCTCTATGGTAGTGAATCATGGGTTACTACGAAGCACTTGGAAGAAGAAGAAGAAGAGAAGAAGAAGAAGAAGAAGAAGAAGAAGAGAAGAAGAAGAAGAAGAAGAAAGAAGAAGAAGAAGAAGAAGAAGAAGAAGAAGAAGAAGAAGAAGATTATAACAGTATCATGATCCAAACAGGTATTCAGCTTGCATTGTATCAATATAAATTTACTTGGCTTTCGGTCAAAACATCGAGCAGCAAAGGTAGACTGCAACGGAGAAGGTATTAGCTGAGAGTATTAAAAAGTCATAGTTGTTTTAAAAAATATGTCAGAGCATAGTGAAGCGGCGAAGGTGGAGTGCAACGGAGAAGGTAGTTGAGAGTGTTAGAGAATAATGCTTGTATTGGAAAATGTGTCAGAACATATTGGAGTGGCGAAGGTAAAGAGTGCAATGGAGAAGGTAGCTGATAGTGTTGAAAGTAGTGCTTGTATTAACTGTGCAAAAGCTAAAACTAAACTTTTTTAATATTCTAGAGGATTTAGAAATAACAAGAGTAATTAAGGAAAATTCCCAGTATAGTTTAAATGACCAGATTCATTTCAACCAATACAACACTACGAATTTAGTTTTATCATAAAATTGTAAGCATATATTAGTCAATAGTTTTTCCATTTACATATTTGTTCTATTATCTTTCACACTTGTTTTCTTGGTTCTTATTTTGTACTGAAAGTAAATTTTGTTATCATGGCGATTCTGTTGCTTAAGACGCCATTTTGTCACACGGTTGAGTGGGAGGAGACTGTCTAGCTGAGCCAATGGCAGGCGTTCATGCCCTTGACCAATAGCAGTACTCGCCTATTAGTATAAATTCTGCTGCTCTTGTATTTAGTTTTAGTTTTTCAGAGATTGACAATGGTGTAATAACCGGAACCGGTCTTTCTAAGTATCAATAAATCTGTGGTTATTTGACAATTTCTTAGTCTTTTTCATTCAACAATCTGGAAATAAACTTTCTAATGGTGATATTTTACAATTTTTTTTCGATTTGTATATCATCAAGCTATCAAAATGAGAAAGTTTTCTCAGGAAAACTTTTTTTTCAGATCATTACTTTTTGAGATGCGAGCGCCTAAAGTTTAAATTTTTGGGACAGAACATTTCAAATTCGGTAAGAGATGCTAAATTCGCTAAATCCATGAGAATCAGGGAATAAATTCTCCATGGTATTGTTGATTGAAAAAAAAAAACAAAAATTTTCTGAAAAGATCAATTTTTAATAAAGTTATGCAATTTACATTTAGTTGAGTTGATTTTTGGTAAATTAAATAACTTTCTAAAAAATTGATATTTCTGGAATTTTTTTGTTTTATTGAATCAAAAATACCATGAAGAATCCATCCTCTGAATCTCATGGATTTATCTTTAACCGGATTTGAAATGTTCCCAAGAATTTAAAATCATATCTCAAAAAGTAATGATCGGAAAAAATGTTTTACTGAGAAAACATTTTGATAGCTTTTTCATTTGATAGACATTTTCATTTTGTTAGCTTGATGATATACAAATCGAGAAATTTTGGAAAATATCACCAGTAGAAAGTTTTTTTTTAGCCTTTTCACTGCAATACACAAGGTGTCCAAGAATAGTGCAGCGGCAACGGAGAAGGTATCTGAGGGGGTTGAAAGATAATTTTTGTTTTAAAACACATGTCAGAACATAGTGGAGCGGTGAAGGTAGGGTAGAAGCTTTTGGAGACAGTTTAAACGAACATTATTCTGTTCATCGACCATAGAAAAAGGTTGAAGGAAGCGGATACATTCAAATACATGCATAATTTTCAACTATCACTGTAACCATCTCTGATATCTTTCACCTTCGCCACTCCACTATGACCCAATCCAATGATTGACCTAGGCCAATATAGATATCCAACATCTACTTTTAACGCTAATCCACAATTACTTGAAGGTGTAGTCGCATTCATTTATGTGTTTAAACGAGCAGCTGATTTATCTCCATTTAAACCGAGATAGATTAGATATTTTTTGCCATTGGACTGACTGGCATTGGCAACGTCCCATGATAGGCCATGCATTCTTGAGACGCGCCGGATAGATTCAGTTAGTCTATGACACTTGTTGAGGCCTATAGAGGCCTAGTTGAGGCCACTAGACTTTCCCTCAAATTACATGAGAGACTGTTTTCTCATTGAGTTTTTGCTCTCTGTGTAAAGCCGGCCACTGAGGAGCATTATTGCAACAAGCCAACATGCCACCCAGAAAGTCATATATTGAACAATATTGAAATGACATAAAATATTTCAAGACACCAGTGGGAGTGGGGGAAGAAAGTAAAAAATTCGAATTGAAATAAACTTTGAATTGAGTACCTGTAGGTAACGTAGTTGTAGAGCAGCCGGTGAATCTCCGATAACCTCAGATGCTTCACGCAGAGCGCGTGATGCCTTCTGTTCTCCCTCAGCCGCAATTACCTGAAATTAAAAATAAACAATGTAAAATTTCATAAGATATTCCTAAACTACAAGAAAGATGAATTCAAAAAAGCTGGGCCACATTTACCTGAAGTGAAAAATAGACAATTTTAAAAGTTTATAGAATATCTAAAAATACAAGAAAGATGAATTCAAAAAAGCTAAGCCACAATTATACCTGAAATGAAAAATATAAAATGTAAAAGTTTATAAAATATACAAAAATACAAGAAAGATGAATTCAAAAGTCTAGGCCAGATATAGAAAACCTCTCTATATTTATTTATCTATGGAGGCAAACAGCTTGTGTGTTGTTGCTTATGAAACTGTGCAAACGTCAATGTTGTCACTATGATTATTAGCTCTCAAAGTTAGCTTCAATTAAAGTTTTATAGAGTTCCATACTGGAAATTAGAAGTATCATCCTACAAAATTTACTTCACTATAGAATAATTATTTGGAAGAATAGAACAGTTATTTATAAATTCCTCAAAATTATGTGGAGAATCTTCATTGAAGTTGTAAATTTTCAGCAGAAAAAAATGACTACGGTTGGACTCGAACCCACAATCTTCCATTCATAAGTCCTGCTTGTTACCCAAAGACCAAGAGATCTTGCCGGGAAAGAGACTATTTGATTGGACTTTTATCGTTACTCCAAATGAATCATTAATTGGATGAATTTGTTCTATTATAATTCAATAATAGAACTCTGCTATGAAACTGCGCTGCGTTTTATAAGAATAAATTGATCCATGATATGCCTATAGCATCTTCGGTGAATTTACTGAATCATAAATTATTGAATAAATTCTTTGTATCATTAAATTAGAATAAATTGATCCATGATTGGCCTAAAACATCCTCGATACATTTGAAATTCCTTTGGGAAATTTCAAGTTGATCAGTTTGGTTTTTCAGAAGTGATAATGCGTCAAACATGCTTTTTCCATCCTGTGCATGTTGATTTCAACTATTTATTCTATTATATTCTATTAAAAGTATAGAAGATATAGAATAGAATAGATATAGAAGATATGAAAGAGAAAGAAATGAGGAAGAAATGTTTCTAGGAAAGGCGCTGACTATGCAATCCGCACTACACCACTGTCACTGAGAAGAAAAATCTTTCACGGCCAACTTGACCTTGAAGATTTTGTAGAAGCAAATTCATTGATAATTTATTATTAAACGAGAATCCAAATTAATGTATTGTTTAATTATTTAAAACAAAAATCCATTGATCTTCAAGTTGAACATTGTTGTGTAGCAGCGTTTTAAGTCGAATACTTTGCCATGACTCTCACTAATCTTGCTCTTTTACACTCAAGTACCCACATTTGGATCTATTGAGACGGTTACACGGACTTTGAAATGTAAAATTCACAGTCATGAGGATATAAATTTAATGTCTAAATTCAATATTTTCTAAAT
>NW_024093964.1:0-10339 GCF_014356525.2 Nilaparvata lugens | reverse complement strand
CTAGATGCACCACTGTGCCAAATTTCAACACTGTACTACACCTTTTTCCCAATCAAAAGTTGATTTTACCAGGAGCTAAAAATTGACACAGCTACTGCTCTCAATGCTCAGACACCAGTATATAAAAATAACTACAGTACTTTTAAAATATTTATAATAAATATTTTTATTTATAAATTATTTAGTATTTAAAAATAACTACTCAACAACTTTTAGAGAGCGCCGGAAAATTCAACCCCTAAAGCCGAGAAGGGAGACTGAAGGATGCCGGGAGCAGAGGCCAGCTGTTGCTGCTGAACTACGAATGCGCGGTGCGCGCTAATATAGTGATTGCACCAGTGGACAGAATCGAGTTGGAAAATTAAAAACATTCCACTTGTGACTTGGCAACAGTGCACGTCTTGGCAAGCATCCAAGCATGCGATGGTTGTACGCGAAAGACCACTAACGCGCCTGAGTATGTGTTAGTGCTAAGGTGGTGGGAGTGTGTCAACTGCCTGCGCCTGTATCATAATATTATGTGATCAAAATCTGGAACACAAGCGCGCTCTATCGAGAATCTTGAGAACTAGCCGTCATAATTCTGTTTATGCTTCTTCCGTGGTTTAATGTCTTGACATTATACGTTTCGGTTGTCAACCCTCAATCATTGGTTGTCATGCCTTAATCATTTTTGCTAAATATGGGACTTTTGGCGTCCCTTACAAATGTTTCCCGGGACGCGGGACAAGATCCGGGACTTTTGGCAGCCCTGAACCTAGCTCCGCAGTGCAGGCTGGTTGCTTGGCTGACTCGGACTAGGTGCTGAGACAGCAAATAATAGCAGCGTCGGTGGGAATGCGAGCGGCCGCAGTAAGCTCTTCCACCCAGCAATAGTCAGCGTAGTTCCGCCTAGTGGACAGATTCAAGATCAAACCAGTCGGTTAAATTGATTCCTCAGACATGTCTGAGCCGAGCAGAGCGGCAGATTAGCTTCATTCGAATTCATCAGTTTCATTCCAGTTTTATTATTTACTATATTTGGTGTTGTCACGATGTATATTGTAACTAGAGAAAGGAATTGAATTTAGGGCTCATTTATTTGACGCTCGGCTATCTTTCATAGAATCTGAGGGGTCAACGTTCAAGCCAGCCACTGGCCTACCGCTCAGCGATGCTGCGCATCCTCTCTCCCCTCCCTCTCGGTCACTGAGGGAGGCTCGAGAAAGGCCAGCAGGAGGCAGTCGAGTTCGGAGAGCCAAGTCGAGCGGTCGAGAGAGGTGAGAAGGAAGCAGCGAGCAGCTAGCAACGTCACAGTACGCCTTGTACTAAGTGAACTCCGATTTCTTCAGCGACCGGGAGTTTTGTCGAGGCTAAAGTCGATTAGCCTCTCACACAGTGAACTCCACCGCTCTACACTCGTTTGGGCGAGTGTTGAACGACATTTAACCTGTTTAGACGACGGGTTGCCAGTTTCGACCAACGACAACACGTCAGGTTTGGTCGAAACCTGACTCCCCATTGGTAGGCCACCAGTGGGACATCGAGGCGAGAGAGGACGTCCGGGAAGGTGTGGAAAAGCCTTTCCCGCAACTCCGCGGCCGATCCGGACCCCAGGAGGACAGCTGGTGCCCGGCAAGTAGGACTTAGGAAAGTCCAGAGTGCTGGCCGCCGCAGCGCACTAGTCCAGTGCGAGATCGCAAGAGGACGTCCGGGAAGGTGTGGAAAAGCCTTTCCCGCAACTCCGCGGCCGATCCGGACCCCGGGAGGACAGCTGGTGCCCGGCAAGTAGGACTTAGGAAAGTCCAGAGTGCTGGCCGACGCAGCACACTAGTCCAGTGCGGGATCGCAAGAGGACGTCCGGGAAGGTGTGGAAAAGCCTTTCCCGCAACTCCGCGGCCGTTCCGGACCCCAGGAGGACAGCTGGTGCCGGCAAGTAGGACTTAGGAAAGTCCAGAGTGCTGGCCGCCGCAGCGCACTAGTCCAGTGCGGGATCGCAAGAGGACATCCGGGAAGGTGTGGAAAAGCCTTTCCCGCAACTCCGCGGCCGATCCGGACCCCAGGAGGACAGCTGGTGCCCGGCAAGTAGGACTTAGTAAAGTCCAGAGTGCTGGCCGCCGCAGCGCACTAGTCCAGTGCGGGATCGCAAGAGGACATCCGGGAAGGTGTGGAAAAGCCTTTCTCGCAACTCCGCGGCCGATCCGGACCCCAGGAGGACAGCTGGTGCCCGGCAAGTAGGACTTAGGAAAGTCCAGAGTGCTGGCCGCCGCAGCGCACTAGTCCAGTGCGGGATCGCAAGAGGACGTCGGGAAGGTGTGGAAAAGCCTTTCCCGCAACTCCGCGGCCGATCCGGACCCCAGGAGGACAGCTGGTGCCCGGCAAGTAGGACTTAGGAAAGTCCAGAGTGCTGGCCGCCGCAGCGCACTAGTCCAGTGCGGGATCGCAAGAGGACATCCGGGAAGGTGTGGAAAAGCCTTTCCCGCAACTCCGCGGCCGATCCGGACCCCAGGAGGACAGCTGGTGCCCGGCAAGTAGGACTTAGGAGAGTCCAGAGTGCTGGCCGCCGCAGCGCACTAGTCCAGTGCGGGATCGCAAGAGGACATCCGGGAAGGTGTGGAAAAGCCTTTCCCGCAACTCCGCGGCCGATCCGGACCCCAGGAGGACAGCTGGTGCCCGGCAAGTAGGACTTAGGAAAGTCCAGAGTGCTGGCCGCCGCAGCACACTAGTCCAGTGCGGGATCGCAAGAGGACGTCCGGGAAGGTGAGGAAAAGCCTTTCCCGCAACTCCGCGGCCGATCCGGACCCCAGGAGGACAGCTGGTGCCCGGCAAGTAGGACTTAGGAAAGTCCAGAGCGCGGGCCGCCGCAGCGCACTAAACCAGTGCGGAACCGGAAGAGGACCTCTGGGAAGGCCAGGGAAAGCCTTTACCAGAGCTCCGCAACCGACCCGGACCCCGGGAAGACACCCGGTGCCCAAGGACTAGGACTTAGTCCCGACACGAAACCCTCTCTCACGACCAACACCGTAAGGTTCCTGTTCCCTTCTTCCCGCGACCAACCCTGTTTGGCAGTGCGAAAGCACGGCCCCTCTTTCCTAAAAGAGGGAAACATTCCTCCAAAGCACTCAAAACCCTGTTTCAACCCCCAACCCGAGCGAGGGTGGTTGACGGACGCCCCACCAAGACTCCCGTCCCCTGCCGCGGCCCTCCCCAGTCGCCGACTGAGTTTAGCCGGCCCAGAGCGACACTGGGAACTCTGATAGAGACAGGTGTGGGCAAAAATCTACTCAGAAGATTGGCACACGAACGTGGGGCCCAAGGCAGGAGGAGAAAAACAGCAATGAGTGCAGAGGAGAAATGTAGTCGCGCCGGAGAAGACCAGGAGGCGCGAGAGGATAGCAGTGATCCAGGAGTGTCCTGGATTTACAAACTCTACCGGAAAGAAGCAGTGGATCTAGCAGCATCAGCAGGGCTACCTACAACAGGTACCATGGCAGAGCTCAGGAGAGCTCTTGTCGAAAACCACCGGAGGACAATGGTGGAGGCCGCCGGTCTAAACAGGATCGGTGGCAGAGCTGGCACAGGTCAGGAAGAGGAAGGAGCTGCAGCTTTGTGGCCACCAGTCGCGGAGGCCACTGCATGTTCCAGACTGGAAGAAATACCCAAGGAGACGTCTCCAGAGTTTGATGGAGACTCCAGCAACTCCTGGGTTTACAGAGTGCACGATCAGGGCTTGATTGATCTAATACTCGACTCGGTGCTGACAGACGGCACAAGTACGAGCCTGAGGAGGGCTCTACTGGAGCAACGACGGCGGATTGTTGCGATGCTCCCCATTTTGGATAATGGGGAGGAGGCGCTTCGTCGAAGAGCGCGAAGGCCAGCACCAGTTAGCGAGGAGGCAGAGCCTGCACTGGTGAGGCCGGAGATGCCGGAGAGGCATGATAACATGCCTAGGCATGTGTTGAGGTCACCTACCAGTCCAGCGGTGCCTGCTACATCCTGTATGGACCCGGGTGCCGTGTGTGACAAGGTTCGAGGGTGGCGGCTCTCATATGATGGGAGTGGAGATGCTCCAAGTTTTATGGAGCGGCTCGAGGAGCTGCAACAAGCATATGGCTTGTCTGGCAGACAGTTATTTCCAGCGCTACCTGAAATGTTAGCGGGGAAATGTTCCTTATGGATGAGGAATAGGAGAGAACAGTGGAGACACTGGGACGATTTCCTGAGAGACTTTCGGTCTCGTTACTATCCACCTACTTATGTGGAGGATCTTGAGAATGAAATTCTCGACAGGCGGCAGAAAGAAGGCGAGCTCATAGATGACTATGTTGAGGAGCTGCTAACGCTGATGAGGAGAAGAGGTGGTTTTTCAGAGAGTAGCCAGGTACAGAGATTGTACAAAAATCTTTTACCACGCTACAAGCTCTACATCAGGGAGGCTGAAGTGTACACCACCGACGACTTGCTACGCTTAGCGAGGCAATATGAACGAATTAAGTTCGAGGAAAAGAGTGCTCAACAGAGACAACGAGCTGTGAAGCAGGAGGAGGTGAGGAAGCAGACCAAGCCTCGACAGGAGATGACTACTACACAGCGCCGGAGTGAACAACCTCCAGAAGGCCCCTTGTGTTGGCAGTGCAAGAAGGTGGGACACTGGAGATCAGAGTGTCCGGAGGTTTCACTCTGCTCAAAGTGCGGGAAGCCACGACTGAATTGTTCCTGTGAGAGAGCAGAAGAAGACTTCTGATAAAACAGCTGTGGTTAAAACAAGACTTCAAATCCAGCTAGAGCCGAAGCTCCAGGATGACAGCCGTCTCTTCACTACGGTGGAAATAGGAGACAGACAGTATAGTGCTCTTCTCGACACCGGAGCAGAGTCCAACTATATTAGCTCTAAAGCTTTTAATAGTTTGGAAGCAGTGGAACGAGAGCCTGTGCAGCGCGGCGCTGTTATGGCTAACGGAGCGGCTGCACGACTGCGAGGTGGTGTTATAACCAACCTGAAAATTGGCAGAATATCCCTATCAACAACACTCACAATAATGGATGGGCTTTCTTCAGATATCCTGCTTGGTATGGAGTTTCTCCGTGAGCACCGGGTGAAAATAGACCCCTAATCCCGGTCAGTGGAATGGGATCCTCATCTCGTCAAAAAGCACATTGGAGACGATATTTCCACTCCAAAAGTGGGAAAAGGAGCTGTCAACTCGAGGCTGGCTACTGTTAAAATCCAGCCTGACATAGGGAGGTCAAGGAAGCCACCTGTAATTATTCCTGTGAAGAAGCAGGAGAAGGAGAAATTTCCTCAAGTCCAGAAACACGTAGGAGCCGTGTGGAAGACTGGAAAAGAGGAATTTATTTCTCAGAAAATTTCTCCAGCCCGTGGAAAGTTCATTTGCTGGCACTGTAAACGAGCTGGGCACTGGAGGTTCAACTGTCCGGAAAAACTGTACCGGAGGCGGAAGAAGGAGGATCATTTTCAGCAAGGAGCTGGAGATAATCGTCGAGCAGTGCAGTCTAGAAGACTGCCGGTGCTGGAAACTACACTCAAAGTAGTTTCAGATATTGGAAACGAGAATTATAATGCCAACCGGTATTATAGTTGGAAAAGGAGGACAAGGAAGGTGAACTCTGGACAGCTAGTCAACAGGAAGGAGTGTCACCTGTCCTCGGGTGCTAATCAGCTTGCCGCGAAGTTAGCGCCGGAATTTTCTGGCCTCTATGAGGTCGAGGAAATGTTGAGTGCCGGTAAGAGGTTTACTGTGCACGAGAAGGGCACCAAGCTCCAGCCACACCTGCCCGAGGATGAGGAAGAGGATGGTGATGGAGCAGTTGCGGAAAAGGTGGACGGAATTCGAGTGGATGGACAGCAGGAGGCCGAGCGAGTCTATAGAGGGTCGCTGCCTATCCGGAGGATGGGATACCAGAGAGGTGTCACGCGCCGCCAATAAGGAGGTAAGAGGCAAGAAGGGGTGAATATCATAAGAGTTCAATCAAACCACAGCTGTAGAGCTATTTCTGATTCATAAATTATCCCATTTAAAATGAGGAAATTAAATTTTGTTGTCAAAGACAAAATTGCATAGATATTGAAGAAAATTAATTTAGAATTATTAGCACGAATTTATTAGCCGAATTTTGAAAATTAATAGCATTAGCACGATTCCGAAAATAATGAAAATATTAAAAGACTGACAATATTATTGTTATTGAAAGAAATTGGTCAATAGTTTATTAAAAGGAAACAGCATATTCCGTTTAACTTTTCTCATGAAATAGAGTTCTACTTAAACTAAATGGCAACTCAACCATTACAGTTTAATTAATATAATCAGTCATAAAGCACTGGCTGGATTAAATGAAAAAAAAAAATTATTATTGACAAATCAATACGTTTCTTTTGATCTGAAGGCAATCCCAATAATTTCAGATTGAAACTTATTTACAATATTAAGATGTGACCAAGCAAGGATAATCAAGAAAATTTTCTACAGTCTATGACTAGTTAATAACAGCTAAAATCGATTCCAACTAGACTAAATTTTCTTAATCGGTATGTTACCGATATTGTTGTAACCAGGTACAGGTTAACAAACATAACTTGCAGTAGCTTGTTTTCTACTTGCCATAAATAGTTGATGGCGAAATGAGTGGATAGAGAATATTAGAAGATATTATAGATCGGTGTGATCCGGATAATATTTTAACCATGAGGTAATGGTTATAATGATTGAAATCATTTAATGAAGCTGGTGGTAATTGCTTTAATCCGTGTAAAGTGTCACGATGCAGTTAATTGACAGACGTTATTATACTGTGGGATGAAAGTGAATTACGTTGCAATTATTATTCATGTGGAATGAATAAATTGCGTTTGATTGTGAGTCGAGATGTACTACAATCGGAGGTTATTAGCTTCAGATTATGATTAAAATTTTCTAATATTTCACTTGAAAATGAAGTCGGAGGACTTACTATAAATTGGAATAAAATAATTATTATTTCAATTCGAATTAATTCTATGTTGGATCGAAAAGTTATTTGTGCTGTGCTGTACAGATAAGATAAACAGTATCGCAACTGGCTAACTGCTATCGCCAAGCTTCTAGTCTGTAGAAGAGAATTATCCTTCTCCTTTTCAATAACAATTTATAAAATTGAATTCATGAGAATTCTAGTTCTTCCAGATATTCTTCTGTTATTGAGTCAGTCTGTGTTTGATCGTGCTATTGTTAGTTTGGAATTAGATCACGTCTCGAGAGTGAATCTAATTTTTACTCAGCCTACCATCATGAGATTATTGACGGTGTATTGATTCATTCAATAATTATTATTTGTGCTAATTGTTGTGATTATTTTTCGGAAAATCAATATTTACTGAATGCGAATTAATTAACAGCTGTTGTGTCATTATACACGCCTTGTGTGAATAATTACTTTGAAAAAGTAAATTAAGATTTATTTCGAGGTGAAATAAGTCTTGAAGTGAGAAAGAGAGATTGAGCAATAAATGTTCACTGATTGTGAATTAATTAGCAGATTTTGTCTGTTATAATAAACACACTGTCTTTTATATCCAATGGATGGTTACTTTGCATAAGTAAATCATGTGATTGATTTCATTATTGAAATGAACAGTGAGAAGTGGAATATTGAGTTGAAATTTATATTTTCGATTTTATTATTGTGATATAGTGAGAAGGCTGAGATCCTCATAACAGATCGAAAATGAATTATTATTTCGACCACATTTAATTGTGATATAAAATCGAAATATGTGGTGTAACATCACAACTAGTGGCTTCATGTCAACCATATAATTCAGTATTCTACATCATATTGTCATCTCTCATCTTTTGTTGTGAACGATAAGTTGCTGATACACTGAACTAACTGAGGGTATCCATCACTCTGACACTTGGTGATTTTCCTGGACTCCAATTCACCTCTATCGACTTCTGCCTTCTGTGAAGTGATACATTGTTGTGTATCACGTTTCTTCTTGAGGATGGAGACTGCAACTTGAGTCTACTTCCTCGACGAGCTCCTGGGATTATTGGAGCTGTATCTCAGCTGACTATTGCTGAGACCACGACGAGTTCCTAGTCGTGTTGGAGATTCATCCTAGCTGTCTGATGCTGGAAGGAAAGGCAGTGTGAAAACACGGCCATGCAGGGCGAAAGCCCGGCTCATTGCAGTGCGGAAGCACGGCGTTTCCCTTGCAATGTTATTTAGGTTCTCGGAACCTGTCTGAGGTGTTGTTCACCTCGTTTTCTTTTGTGCTACCCGCCCCTCCTGGCAGTGCGAGAGCACCGCGACTCTCATCTGCAGTGCGGAAGCACGGCGTCCTCGGCAGTGTGGAAACACGGCAACTCTGCAGTGCGGGAGCACGGCGTCCTTTTTCGCGATGCGAAAGCATAGCGTTCCTGGCAGTGCGGAAGCACGGCGCCCCGGGCAGTGCGGAAGCACGGCATTCCTTTGGCAGTGCGAAAGCACCGCGTCCTTATTTTTGCAGTGCGAAAGCACGGCGCTTCTTGCAGTGCGAAAGCACGGCGTCCCCCATCGCAGTGCGCAAGCACGGCATGCAGGGCGAAAGCCCGGCCCGCAGGGCGAAAGCCCGGCAAAGGTAGTGCGCGAGCTTGACCAAGGCAGTGTGGGAACACTGCAGCCAGATTGCGAGCTCGTCCGAACGTCGTGCGCAAGCATGACACATCGGTCAGTGAGTGTCTGGATTGTCATTACGCGGACGCACACCTTCGCGGTGTGGGAACACCGCAGCAGTGTGAAAACACGGCACGCAGTGCGCAAGCACGGCCTGCAGGGCGAAAGCCCGGCGATTTGTTTCTGTGTTTGTGTGTTTCTGTGTTTTTGTGTTTCTGTGTTTTTTGAGTTTTGTGTGTTTTGTGTGCCCTGTGTTGTCCCTCCTGGCAGTGCGAGAGCACCGCGACTCTTACCTGCAGTGCGAAAGCACGGCGTCCTTTTGCAGTGTGAAAACACGGCGACTCGGCAGTGCGAAAGCACGGCGTCCATTTATGTACAGTGCGAAGCACGACACTTCCCGGCAGTGTCCTGCAAGTGTGACACGGCGCTCCCCGGCAGTGCGAAAGCATGGCGCTCTCACCTGCAGTGCGGAAGCACGGCGTCCTCGGCAGTGTGGAAACACGGCAACTCTGCAGTGCGGGAGCACGGCTTCCTTTTCGCGATGCGAAAGCATAGCGTTCCTGGCAGAAGGAAGCGGCGAGCAGCTAGCAACGTCACAGTACGCCTTGTACTAAGTGAACTCCGATTTCTTCAGCAACCGGGAGTTGTGTCGAGGCTAAAGTCGATTAGCCTCTCACACAGTGAACTCCACCACTCTACACTCGTTTGGGCGAGTGTTGAACGACATTTAACCTGTTTAGACGATGGGTTGCCAGTTTTGACCAACGACAACACGTCAGGTTTGGTCAAAACCTGACTCCCCATTGGTAGGCCACCAGTGGGATATCGAGGCGAGAGAGGACGTCCGGGAAGGTGTGGAAAAGCCTTTCCCGCAACTCCGCGGCCGATCCGGACCCCAGGAGGACAGCTGGTGCCCGGCAAGTAGGACTTAGGAAAGTCCAGAGTGCTGGCCGCCGCAGCGCACTAGTCCAGTGCGAGATCGCAAGAGGACGTCCGGGAAGGTGTGGAAAAGCCTTTCCCGCAACTCCGCGGCCGATCCGGACCCCGGGAGGACAGCTGGTGCCCGGCAAGTAGGACTTAGGAAAGTCCAGAGTGCTGGCCGCCGCAGCGCACTAGTCCAGTGCGAGATCGCAAGAGGACGTCCGGGAAGGTGTGGAAAAGCTTTTCCCGCAACTCCGCGGCCGATCCGGACCCCAGGAGGACAGCTGGTGCCCGGCAAGTAGGTCTTAGGAAAGTCAAGAGTGCTGGCCGCCGCAGCGCACTAGTCCAGTGCGGGATCGCAAGAGGACATCCGGGAAGGTGTGGAAAAGCCTTTCCCGCAACTCCGCGGCCGATCCGGACCCCAGGAGGACAGCTGGTGCCCGGCAAGTAGGACTTTGGAAAGTCCAGAGTGCTGGCCGCCGCAGCGCACTAGTCCAGTGCGGGATCGCAAGAGGACATCCGGGAAGGTGTGGAAAAGCCTTTCCCGCAACTCCGCGGCCGATCCGGACCCCAGGAGGACAGCTGGTGCCCGGCAAGTAGGACTTAGGAAAGTCCAGAGTGCTGGCCGCCGCAGCGCACTAGTCCAGTGCGGGATCGCAAGAGGACATCCGGGAAGGTGTGGAAAAGCCTTTCCCGCAACTCCGCGGCCGATCCGGACCCCAGGAGGACAGCTGGTGCCCGGCAAGTAGGACTTAGGAAAGTCCAGAGTGCTGGCCGC
>NW_024093963.1:0-8642 GCF_014356525.2 Nilaparvata lugens | reverse complement strand
AATTCAAACGACAAACAGTTGATTTGTATATCTCCTCACAAGCCATTTCACTTCCCAATAATTTTTTTGTCCTAGGTGGCTCTTCTACGACCCAAAATCGCTTCACCAACTCTTCTGAATTAGCATTGGAATACATGCACAGATTATTTGAGATAGTAGAACTCTCCTCTGATACCTTACCCATCAGGCAGTAGCCCCATACTGTTTCTAGGGCAGATGGTGTACCCGCTGGACCAATCACCTTTCTTCCAGTCAGAATGAAGGGGAAGTATTCAGCACCCAATAGAATATCAACCTCCTCTGAAAGGAAAAATTCAGGATCTGCTAGATCCAGTCCTTCAATATGTGCCCAGTATGCATTTCTTATCTGATTTGTAGCTGCTATCTTGTTGACTACCAACGCGGTAACTTTTAATGGAGGGAGTTCGGTGTTTCAAATTCACAGTTAGTGATTTCATCTGCTACTTCCAATTTAGTATCAGATAATCCATAGATTGGCAAGCTATGTGTTTTCTGCACCACTAAACCCAGTTTTTTCATGCATCACCTTGTAATAAATGACTCGGTGCTTGCACTATCCAATAATACTTTGACCGTTTGATAATTGCCTTGATTATCTCGAACTTCCGTTCTAACAGTTGATAACAATACTACGGAACTCTTTACATTCGAGAAAACCTTCTTAGCTGAGTCAGTAACAAATGTTTGATGGCCTTGATCAGCGCGTCGTGCACGTCTACCCTGCTCATTTGTTTATTACCGGCCAATGTGTTGGTGTTTTCAACAGATGGCTGTCTCGGCTCTAAATGGAGGAGCGAATGATGGCGCGAATTACAGTGACTGCACGGTTTCCTTCTCCTACAATCTCTAATAAAGTGCCCTGCCAACAAACAGCATAGACATAGTTTCCATTCTTTTACACGTTTTAATCTATCAGACGGTTTGAGATTCAAGAACACTTCACAGTTTTCCAGTTCATGAGAATTATTACATTCAATACATTTCAGCTCGTCTGATTTCGCTTTAACAATCATAGCTGAAGCTTTGTAATTTCCCATAGTGGGTTTCGATTTCCCAAACTGCTTATGTGAGGAGGCTTCTGACGATGTAGATGACCCCAATAGATCAGTGGATTTAGTAGCCACCAAAATAACAGCTTCATCATTCAAAAATATTTGGAAGTTTTTCAAATCGGATACTGTTCCATTTCTTAGCAGTCTCTGCCACTTCTCTCTCAATCCTTCAGTCAGTTTTTTACGTAAGACAAATAATAACGGAATCGACCAGTCATTAACTGCATGACCAATTGGTTTTAGTGCTGCAATATACTCAGCTAAATGAGTGATGAATTTTCGTAGCGAGTCTGGTTGCTTATTAACTGCTGGCATATCAAAATTGCTTGCAAGTATGCGTCAGTCAGATTGTAAGAGTCATTGTAGCGATTCAATAATAATTTCCATGCCTCAGCATAATGATCACTTGTCAATGGCACTACAGAAATGATTGACAGTGCATCGCCTCTCAGTACAGACCGAAGATACATATGTTTTTGTATGTCAGCAATTTGACCATTATTATGAACCGTGGCTTCGAATAAATCTTTAAATTGACTCCAAATTTTCAAATCGCCGTCAAAAGTCATTAAAGGAAGCTTAGGTAGGGCAACTGGCGAGATATTTCCAGTTGTAGGTGAAGAAGCTACATTGGAAGAACTAATATTCAAATTTGTTTGAGTGGATGGTAAGCTTTCGAGAATAGCCTTGACATTGAAAAAAGTGTCATCAAATTGGCTCATCAAATTTTCAAGGTCACTTGTTTCCAATCGAGGATTTTGTTTGTTATAGTAGCTCTGCATCTTATCTATTATGTCATTGAACTCCACCTGGTGGTGATCGATATGCTCACCCATAACTTTCAATAAATTCTTCATTTTTTTATTTTTCGGATCTTTTTCGACAGCTTCGGCAATTTCATTAATCCGTTTTATTTTACGAATTAATGCATCTCTTTGAAATGTCAAATCTTCGATAACACCCATAGTGCGGCGATAACAGTGAGCGCTCGTCGAGAGAGTGAGACAAAGAACCAAACAAGAATAAGAGGGAAAACACGAGAGCAGGCGACACAATGGAACGAACAATGGCTGGCTTATCTAATCATACAAGCCAAGCCAGCATTTCAACTATGCTCGGTAGAAATGATCGGTTACAAGGCTAATAATACCGTATCGATACTCATTGAACAAACAATATCTGCTATTAATAACGAAGTAACGACAATAATCAATGCAAATAACTGCAAGTATCCTTTGAAAAAGTAACAGTTCCAGTTACTGTTACAGCTAGACGACGTATAAGTCTTTCTCTACTTATCGACACGAACTTGCCAGTCCAGCGTTGTGGCGCCAATGCAACAATCTTACGCAATAATACTACGACACAATTATTTACGAAAATATTACTTGTTCTACTCAATTTCCAACTTAAATTGAGCCCAAATTTCTTAAGAATACCACACTTAAAGCGTATATTCATCTATGATGACAAAAACAAGCCATATACACAGAACAAACCAAGAATAAAATAGACATAAAAACGACAGACCTATTAGACAATATTTCAAACTTAAGTCCTATTCAAATTCGATGAACAAATCAATCCGGGACGGTTGGACCAATGGTTTAATCGACAGAGGCTGGCTCCAACAGCAATCTGGTTTGTGGACTGTACCATTAAAATAAATTTTTTGTTCATTTTAGTCAGTCTTTTCAAAGCACTGTAACACCTCTTTATACAAGGTAAAAGTTTTCAAGAACCACTGTTTTTGTTGACTTTGATGTAGGTATACTCTTGTCTTCTTTCTTTGACATTGCCAAAATCTTCTTTCATGCCTAAGTATTTATTTTTTATTGCTGCTCCATTTGGAAAAACAATCACTAACCTAAAATTTTTAATTAATTTGGAGTTTGGAGCCTTTGAGGTTAGAGCATCACCTACTAGATCTATCTCGTCGTCATAGTTATGTAAGCGACGGTTAGAGGTATCAGCTGGTCTGTGGTCTGACAACTGACAACAAATGCTTCTCTTTGTCAAAGATACAGCGTAACGACCAGCAATGGTCACAGTTACCACATAGTTATTCAAAAGTATTCTTTGAGTATCGACCAGCTGATTGAGTGTCGACAAGATTCAACTTGCATTTTACTATCCATAAAATAAAATATTTGTTTAGTTCTAGAAAATAGACCACAAGTTTATGTTTTGCACTAAAGATGTCAAATGAATCTGAAGTACCTATTAAATGTGAAAGGGTTAGGGGTTAGGTTTTATTTAGGTTATATTTAATAACGTTTCATAATGGTAGGTTAAATTTTTGCTTTGAAATTACAATATGCTAGAAGGCGCTAGGGTCCAGGTAGAGTTATGTTGTTGATGTTGGAGCTGGTAAAGGGACAGGAATTTCTTCATCTACTATATTATCACATACCAAATTATCATCTAAAGGATCAATATTATTTACTTGCAATGATTGTTCAATTTGAGGTTCATTTTCTTCGTTGTCAATGTTTTGTTCAGGAATGTTTACTAACGTCACTTCGTCACTGTCCTCACTTTCATGTGAATTGTCACTGAAATATTCATCTGATTCATCTATAAATATATCACTATCATTGTCATCATTTTCTAAATCCAATAAACATCCACGAATATCACTGCTTCTTGATAATTCACTCATTTTAACAGTTTGCAAGACATGTAACTATCAACAACTAACACAGTAACACTATGTTTACATCACTCAGAAAAAGCTAGATACTAGATCACTATGAGATATTAGAGTACTGAAAAAACATATGGACATGAAGATAAAAGCATGCTGAATCTAGTGGTATAATTCTCGAAGCGAACAGACTGCAGGGATATGAGATATAGAAGGCTGAAATAGATCATCTCGATCGAGACGTTGCCAGTCGGCCGAGGCGTACATGAGTCTCGATCGAGACGATCGCCAGCTCTAGGGTTAAGTGACGTTCCAGTGGTAGATTTAGCAGAAGCATCAAATACTACACGTAATTTTGTAGTGGTCGAATCGGGCTTGAAAACCGGGTGATGGGGAATGAAGTAACATTTTTCATTATCCTGTGCTGGAGGCACTGGTGACATGTGATTCAACTGTTGATATTCTTCCATGAAAGCTGTGTATTGATTTTTTAATTCAACATTTGATGATAACCGTTTTTCTAATGAATGAAATCGGTTCAATGCTTGAAATCGGGAATGACCCAATGAGTGGAAACTATCCTTTTTGGGAAGAGTAACCATAAACCGTCCGTCTTCAAGATGCGTCATAGTGGTTGTGTAATGCTTTTCAAGTTACAAAACCTCAGGTGAGGGAGGAAGCAGAGGAGAGATTTCTTCCAACTTCCAAAATTCCTCTAACTGATGAGAGACATCATTTGAAGTTAGAAAATTCGACATGAACCTACAGAGAGCGGCCACAGGCGAAGCAGGGAGGCATGAACGAGGTGCTGCAATAGGACGAATAGTTTCACAAGAACCAAATATGACCCAACCTAGACTAGTTTTCTGAAGAATAGGAGCATTTTGAGCCAGATACAATTTACCAGGCTGAAGTATAGATGCAAATATGCCAGCACCAAGTAACAAATCTACAGGTTTAGATTGATCAAACAATGGATCTGCTAATTTAAGTTCAACGGGAATTGAAATTTTAGAAAGATCGATGTTCAAACTAGGAACATTAGATGATATGCTATCAACTACAATACAATTTTCTTCAACCGACCACGATCGATCAGATGAAGACAAGCAAACTGAATGAGAAATAGATGATTTGGTCTTATTCTCACCTACAGCCCAGGTCACTGGACTGGGGACTAGTCTGTCTGTTAAGGTCGGTTCAAAGGCATTCCACTAGGTGGCAGCACAAATCAGAGCCATGAAAACATCGCGTTTATCCACTTGGGACTTCTGTCGATTTAACCAACCAAAGGAGAAGTTTTTCTGTTGATGTGGACTGAAGTCGATTTATGCGCTCAAAGGAAAAAAGTTGAATTGACTGTAGTCAATTTGCGCAGCAAGAGGCTATGTGCAAAAAACAATTGCGCAGCAAAAAGGTTGAAAGATCCCTTTTGATATAAATTCTGTACTCCAATGGGTTGCAGCGTTTAGGACACCACCTTGTCTTCCCCATTCCCTGGAAAATGTAGATTCAGAACGGCAGTTGTTACTAGTCCTAGATGATTGAGACGTGGAGATGGTATCAGGACTTGATGACACTGACTCTGTCTATATTTTCAGGAGTATGAACTGAACAGGGAAGACCAGGTGGTTTCTTTATCATCAGAGAACTAGTACTCCTGAACGCTGCAACCCATCGGAGTACAGTATTTTGATCAGGCATTGCACCTTGAGGCCCAACTCTAAAATATTGACAAAAAAGCATTGCACTGTGACTACAGATTCATTGTTTCTAATAAAAAACTGCTTCACAGTGAACACACAATGTATGTTCCAATGCTCATAGCAGCTGAAATGGCATAGTATGGGCCGTCTGCCAAAATAATTCGTTCCTGGGTAATAAACCCCCCCCCCCATGAGCCAGTACTAGCAGTTTGAAAAACATACGTTTCCTCTGCACCACACACTGTATAAACATCCCATTATTCATAGAAAGGTTTATTAGGATTTTTGCGACTTAATGAAATTGCGTACTCATATTATTAATAATTCAATATTCAATTTTATCTAATAATATTAATAATCAATATTTTTTGATATTGTAATAACCAAATACTGTCATATTGTAATTACTGCAATATTTACTTAGAAATATGTTGTTACACTTACAGTTAGGATGTAATTTTTTAGCATATCATATGGAGTTTGCTGGGGGTTTGGTGCCCTCTCAAAGGGCACCAAATAAGAGAGGCCCACCCAGGAATGCCTCCCATCCCCCAGCCACTGCACATAGAACCAGATTCTCCAGACATCGTTGGAGCACACTGAAAACAAACATGAAGAAAAAATTGAACTTATTCTGTTTATTGTAAAAAACTAGTGAATATGAATAATAATCTACTCTAGTTACAATCTACATAAGAAATGAATTGATGGCTGATTTCCAACTATTTTTTTAAACACTTTTTTGAAATTATTCAATGGTCATGGTCATACAGAAGACCATAGACAAAATATCAAATAAGAATATATCCCAAGGTATAGGGCATTTATGTTACAAATTTCAATGTTAACTCAAACTTAGTAGTTCATTTTCTTGAAGCTATGTGATGCTAGTGGTCTCTCATACTGTGCTGTTCTCACACTCTCACCCAGCAAGAAAAGTAATAATAGACAGTATCAACAGTATATAAACAGAACATAAACGACCTATACCATGGGCTATCTTCTTCTTATGCTATATTTCTCCAAGATAAGACTCACTACCTATCATACAATATTCTGTTTGGCTAGAAATTTATAGAGCTGGAATGTTGTATGAATTGCAATTGGAACAGTTTGGGCCTCAAGCAACCCTGTTGGTCCATTACAAATGTTGTAATTTTAAATTATAAAAGAGATATAAATGAATAGATAAAACTTCAAAAGGGCAATAATAATATTGGTATACATATAAATATGAATAAATTGTGTATTTATTCAAACTGTGTAAAAACAAAAAAATCTTGTTTTGCTTATTATTTTATCCATATACAAATGCAATGATATATTACATAATATTATACAATTTATGCATATTTATATGCATACCAATATTATTATTATTATTGCAATAGTTGACTATCCAGAGTATCAGCACTGAAAATAAAAGAAAAGTTTGAAAAAGAGATAGGTAGAGACAAAACATAAATTAATAGAGACTTAGCTAAACATATTGAAAATCCTCATCCCTAACCCCTGTTCTGAAGGTGGAGTACCATCAAGTTACCACTTGTTGCTGTAGTGAGAATTTCACACCCAACACCAAATCTGCTATAACAATTGATAGGAAGAATGGAATGGTGAAATAATACATAAAATTGAAGAGAATTGAATGCTCCATAGCTCAATTTTCAGTACTTATTTTTACGATGCATTGTTGTTGAGTAAAAAGCACTAAAAGTGCAAATCATTCCTGGCTTACAGGCATGTATCTTGGAAACAATGCATTTCAACGACATGACTAGCTGAACAAAAATGAAGCTAGATGAATTTCCCTCAAGTTTTGTTTAGTAGGTTTTTTTATATATTCTTTAGTTCTAGAGATATTTGCTTTTAAAAGTGTAAAATCTTTGAAAAGACAGTTTCTCTTCCAACTTTTTGCTCCTTCAGGGCTTATTACTCAACATCAATGCATCAAAAAAAAAATAAGTAGCCTACTGAAAGTTGAGTTATAGTGCATTTAATGCTCTTCAATTTGATATATTTTTTCACCATTTTATTCTTCCTATCGATTGTTAAACAGATTTGGTGTTGGGTGTGAAATTCTCATAGAGATTTTCATGATCAATCTTTTCAACTCAAAATTTTTTGTTTGAATTGTATCTGAAGCCTGATAATTGAGAATCTAAAATCAAACTTTGCATAGATGGGGCAAAGATCCTGAAATTTTTACAGATATAGGACTTGTTGCAGTTGATAGAGCTTATCAATGACTATTTCAGGTATGAATTTGATCAAAATCGTTGGAGCCATTTTCGACAAAATCGCGAAAAACCCTGTTTTTGACAACATTTTCTGCATTTTAGTCGCCATCTTGGATTTTATTTGATCGAAATTGTTAGTGCCGGATCCTTATATTGTAAGGACCTTGAGTTCCCAATTTCAAGTCATTCCATTACTGGGAGATGAGATATCGTGTACACAGACGCACATACACTCATACACACACACACACACACAACACACACACACACACACACCACACACACACACACACCACACACACACACACACACACACACACACACACACACACACACACACACACACACATACATACATACATACAGACCAATACCCAAAAACCACCTTTTTGGACTCAGGGGACTTTGAAGGGTATAGAAATTTAGAAATTGGGGTACCTTAATTCTTTTCGGAAAGCAATACTTTCCTTACCTATGGTAATAGGGCAAGGAAAGTAAAAATGATATTTGTATGTTTTAAATTGTAAATTGAGTGTTTTAATTGATGAATGTTAAGTGACACATAACCTAGCCTCTACATTTGGACTGTTGTATAAAGTAGAATTGAAACCGTTTTGGGCTTATAAGCCTGTGGTACTTTTCTGTAAGTTGTGTAATTCTGAATGAATGAATAAATAAATAAAAGATTCCTAATTTACTGAAGATGGTTATAAGCATATTTTGATTTTTGTTAATGGAATAATTATTATAATTTCAATAATTAAAATAAACTTTATTTAATTTTTGATACAAAGTTGATGTATGATAAGAGCCCAATCAATTCTTTTTCCATTGTAAATAATTACTGTTATTAGTACTTTCAATATCAGCATGAAACTATAAGACTAAATTCAACCTATTTGTGCTTTGAACATACCCTTGCGGAGCATAGGTTACCTACTAGTAGAGAATTATAATGTATCAATTTTATTTGAAT
>NW_024093962.1:0-11094 GCF_014356525.2 Nilaparvata lugens | reverse complement strand
ACATACCCTTGCGGAGCATAGGTTACCTACTAGTAGAGAATTATAATGTATCAATTTTATTTGAATAGTTAATATTGATTGTCTTTATGAATTCTATCAATCCCGGTGTTTCGGGATTATCCAATATAAATCCCGGGATCCCGGGACTAATCCCGGGATTGACAAAAATCAGTTTCATGCACTTATAACCAATTGTTTCTCCTCAATTACATGTTCAGTAACAGTGTGTGGAGATGAAAAAAGGCTCATAGAGGGAGAGGATATTATTGGAATGGAAAAATACTACTTGGGAATACTATTAAAATGAAACATTCTATTCTTATAAATGTTTTCAAGACCAGGGGTGACTTTTTTCAAAAGCTGAACCTCTACTAAATGAAATTTTGTAGAACCAACTATATTCAGCAGGATATTCTGCTTATAATAGAGAAAGAGAAGATATGAGAAATAATTAGGCAGAGAGTGAATAGATGGTGCTTGTTTCTTATGGAGCAATTCTTATTGTTAGCAAGTATGAACTAGCTGCTTAATTTTGTAATATTGTCTTTGTTATTCGTGATATTTGGAAAAGTAATCTAAATAGCAATGTAATAGTAACATTGTGTCTCTTAATGTGTGACTGTCTATTTCATGTTCTATTTGTGTGACTTTGTCTTGTGCTTTTTTGGCTGGCTGACAATAAAATTGAATTTATTTATTTATTTGTTTATTTTTGATTTCTGAAGTCTTTTTCAAGTTCTGAGTGCATTTCAAGGAAATGACATCAGCAGTATTGCAAATATTTCCCCGTCTAGACCAGTGAATAAATCACTCTAGAATATAATAGAAAATAGAATATTGAATATAGAATAGAATTCTTAAAGAATTATTTCATTCTATACTAACTGGTGTAGACTGGTAATTGTGGTGCTGTGTAAACAGAAACAAACGTAGAGGCATAACAACCATTCAGCAAATGATGCTAACCGATAATGTCAATTCTATTTGGCCAGTACAGAGCACAGTATATTATGTAAATGAAAGTGTAGGCTGTGCCTGTGGAATGAATTATTCAAACACTTAGAACAATAAATTAGTCATGCGAAACTAATATTCATCACTGTAGAATTCTATAAGCTTATTGAATTGTTTTTGGAAAAAAACATCCAAAATTTCAGGTTTTCTAATCCCAAAAATCCCGGTATTGTCGCTGAGAAATCCCGGGATTGTTAGGTATCAAAAATGGACCGGGATCCCGGGATTGACATCCCTAAATCTATCAGATAAAACGGAGCTTGACAAACATCAACTGTTTGACATCATCTGTTCAATCTAATAGAATTTAAAAGGACGGCAAAAAATCGTACGAACAAAAAATCGATGTGTGTGTAACTAGCCTTAGTATTTCATCAGATACACCGGTATCACCCATCCTCTACAGAAGGCACTGACAAGACAGAGAATCATCAACGCTGTTCCCCCATCTTTCTCCACTGCCATTATAACGTGGACCACACTATAGCGTTCTCTATTCTGATCTATTACTCCCTAGCCCCTAGTTTCTCTGAGCGCAAATCCATGTTTTACACGCTTTCATTAGAGTCGAAAACCATGCTCCATCCCCTAGTAATTAATTCGTCATAAATTGATTTGGATTGCAGACAATTTCGCAGACATGACGTCACTCAATCAATTCTGAAATTGAGGTTTGATTCAGGCCACTAATTTGCATAGTGGATGCGCCACAAATGTAAATACAATATATTATAGTTTAATACAATGTATGAATATGGATTCACGATAACTGAAACAAATCGTTGATAGATAGTACAATAATTATTAAATTCTTGTAATTATTCACGATAACTGAAACAATCATTGATTACAATTATTAAATTCTTGTAATTCCTCATTCATTTGTGAACTAGGCTATTTCATAATTATTGATTTTGTATTTATAGGAAATTAATTTATTGATTTCCTATGTTGAAAATGATTGAATGGAACTTAAAGAATGATGAACTAATTGACCGAGCGAAGTGAGGTCTAAGATTCAAGTCGACGGTTTGGCATTTCTCTTTATGTTTAAATGGTTGAATGTTTAAATGTTTATATGTTTATATGTTGCGCATTTACGGCGAAACGCGGTAATGGATTTTCATGAAATTTGACAGGTATGTTCCTTTTTTAATTGCGCGTCGATGTATATACAATGTTTTTGGAAATTTTGCATTTCAAGGATAATATAAAAGGAACAAGGAGCCTCCTTCATACTTCAATAAAATCAGACTATAGAAACATTCATCATAAATCAGCTGACAAGTGATTAGACAGATGTGTGGAGAACCCAGTCTATTGCTGTATTTCCATAAGGTCTATAGGCTGTATTTCAATCAGGTACTTGGATGAGAATACTGCGTGAGGTCTACTGTTCACAGAACTACTAGTTTTGATGTTGGAATGACAAAATTGAACTCTTGATAAATATGGAAATAAAACTGTAACAAATGATAAACAAACTATACCAGTTGAAAACATCACAGGTGGCAATCATATGATTCGCCACATATTCTGTTGATTGATAACCCCCATCAATTATTTCAATTGGAGGAAATATCAAATAAATAGACAAAATACGGAGAATGAAGCAATCTATAATAAATAATGGAGGAAAGAATTGCCTAATACACGTACGGGATAGGAAATTGAATGGAATACTAAGAAATAATTGTCAAAAACCACATATTTCATTGAAAGTTAGAAAGACCGGTTTCGGTTGTTACGCCATTGTAAATCTATATATATAAAAGCGAAATGGCACTCACTCACTGACTGACTGACTGACTGACTGATCACTCACTCACTCACTCACTCACTCACTCACTCACTCACTCGCATAACTAAAAATCTACCGGACCAAAAACGTTCAAATTTGGTAGGTATGTTCAGTTGGCCCTTTAGAGGCGCACTAAGAAATCTTTTGGCAATATTTTAACTCTAAGGGTTGTTTTTAAGGGTTTAAAGTTCGTCTTTTAGCATGTATATTCTTCTTCTCCCAATCGCTTAATTATAATTGAAATTTCCATATCATATGTTACTATAGAACTATAATCTAGATAGAGTACCTCTTCGAAACAGTTGTTAACTGGCAACTAAATTAATAATTTTGTCAGGTTGGCATTAAGTTGAGTTGACTATATTGGGTTGGCACCAAGTTGAAGATTTAAATGCATTTATCGCGGAAAAATTGATTGGGCACTGCTACTTCAATCCTGGGAATATTATATTACTAGCCGTCAGGCTCGCTTAGCTCGCCATATCCGTTTAGCCAGACGTTTAGTCTGGACCCCCGACTGGATTGTTCTAACATATGATAAAAATGCTCAAATGAGAAATGCAGGCGAGCGAAGCGAGCCTGCTGATCTCATTCTTGGACGATCACGTCGGGGGTCCAGGGGGCGGAGTCCCCTGGCTAGACGGATATGGCGAGCGAAGCGAGCCTGACGGCTAGTCTCTGATAAAATTATAAAATTGAAAAACGAGCGATTTTAATCATAGATTGACAATGGTGTAACAAGCGAAACCGTTCTTTCTAACTACCAATAAAATTTGTGGTTTTGAAAATTTCTCAGTATTTTTATTTAATATGAATAATTACCACTATATCAACTTCTCAACTACACAAAAAGGATAGGAAATTCACAAATGACGCATCATCACGTTTGATCTACTGGACTGATTAATTTGAGATTTTGCATATAGATTCTTAATTAACCGAGGATTATAAGATGCCTTTTTGAAGTTATTCAAGATCTCAGTGGGTCCAGTTTCCAGTTTGTCAAGTTTTCTATCATCTATCTTCTTATTCGTACGGGGTAGGAAATTCACGAATGACGTTTCATCACGTTTGAGAACTATTGGACTGAATAACTTGAAATTTTACATAAAGATTCTCAATTTACCGAGGATGGTTAGATGCCTTTTTCAAATTATTCAAGATCTCAGTAGGTCAAGCTTCCAGTTTGTCAAGTTTTCAATTCTCCATCTTCTTATTCATACGGGATGGGAAATTCACGAATAACGCATCATCACGTTTGAACTACTGGACTGATTGACTTGAAATTTTACATATAGATTCTCAATTTACCAAGGATGATTGGAAGCCTTTTTTAAATTATTCAAGATTTCAGTAGGTCAAGTTTTCAGTTTGTCAAGTTTTTGATTCGTCATTCTTCCAGTTCGTTATACTTTGCTATGTGTGTATTCAACGATTTTATTCTCTATCTTCTTATCCTTCTTTTATCCTTATATCCTCTTTTTCAATATCTACAGCATATACCTAAGTGTATTACATGTATTCTAGGTATATTGGTATACTAGCCGTCAGGCTCGCTTCGCTCGCCATATCCGTCTAGCCCCCGACTGGATCGTCCAAGAATGAGATCAGCAGGCTCGATTCGCTAGCCTGCATTTTTCATTTGAGCATTTTTATCATATATTAGGACGATCCAGTCGGGGGTCCAGACTAAACGTCTGACTAAACGGATATGGCGAGCGAAACGAGCCTGACGGCTAGTAATGTAATATAATATTCCCAGGAATAGCTCTGATTGAAGAAGCAGTGCCCA
The DNA here is from genome assembly GCF_014356525.2 of Nilaparvata lugens. NCBI lineage: Eukaryota > Metazoa > Arthropoda > Insecta > Hemiptera > Delphacidae > Nilaparvata > Nilaparvata lugens. Next base: position 6,487 of record NW_024093962.1, on the reverse strand, counting down.
ATCAATTTTTCCGCGATAAATGCATTTCAATCTTCAACTTGGTGCCAACCTAACAATGTCAACTCAACTTAATGCCAACCTGACAAAATTATTAATTTAGTTACCAGTTAACAACGTTTCGAAGAGGTACTCTCTCTAGACTATAGTTCTATATTAACATATGGTACGGACATTTTTCATTTATAAATTAAGAGGATAAGAAGAACATACATGCTAAAAGACGAACTTTAAACCCTTAAAAACCACCCTTAGAGTTAAAATATTGCCAAAAGATTTCTTAGTGCGTCTCTAAAGGGCCAACTTAACATACCTACCAAATTTGAACGTTTTTGGTCCGATAGAGTTTTAGTTCTGCGAGTGAGTGAGTGAGTGAGTGAGTAGGTCAGTCAGTCAGTCAGTCAGTCAGTCAGTCAGTGAGTGCCATTTCGCTTTTATATATATAGATATATATATATATATATATAGAGATAGATAAACAGGTTTGGTGATAAGTATGGAAACAGCTGAATATTTCTATTAAGGGGGAAATTTAACGATAGGTCCGATTGTATTGGGAATCCTATTCGATTGAATAAGAAGATTAAGAAATTGTCAAAAACCACGGATTCAATGATTTTTTAATTTAAAAAAATCCCATTTGAATGAAAATTACTTTCCTATTGCATCAAAATTTTAGTTTTGGGTCTTGAAACCGCCTTTTTGAATCTAATTTCATTTTTTTTTAATCGAGATTGAACATTTTCTTAAATTATAATATTTCCATAATTATTCTTCGAGAACGTTGCGGAGCTAGAAAAGAATAGCGCTATAGTGAGGTCCACGTTATAATGGCAGTGGAGAAAGATAGGAGAACAACGTGGCCGAACAACTGTCTTATCAATGCCTTCTAAAGACGGTAGCTGATGCAGGTTTATTGGTGTAATATTAACTGTTCATCCTCGTTTGAAATAATCAATTATATTTTATTAAGCGAGAAATGACACTTTCAATAATTTCATAATGAATTTTCATAGTTAAGATATAATATTTTGTTAATTAATTATCATATTCTTCATTGTTAAAAGACGATCTGGTAACAGAGAAAAGCGAGGAAGAGATAGCTCTATCCGCTTTCTTGAATGATAGACAAGGATAGTAGCACCAATGTTGATCAAATAATGCCATTATAACGTGAACCTCACTATGGGAAATGAAAGATCAAAATAGGAACAATGGGAACGGTTTCTAATAGAGAGGAATTAAGTAATTAGTTGCGGAGGTAGAAAAAGATAGCGCCATCTGCTTTGTCGAATGATAGACAAGGATAGCAACACCAATGTTGATCAAATACTGTCAATATAACGTGGACCTCACTATAAAATTCTTACCAACTAGTAGTTCTGTGAACAGTAGACCACCCGCAGTATTCTCATTCATAAGTACCCTGATTGAAACTATAGACCTTATGGAAATACAGCAGTAGACTGGCTTCTCCATGTTGATTGATGATGAATATAGCCTGATTTATTATTCTATAGCCTGATTTTTACTCTAATATTGGCGTATGAGGGAGGCTCCTTTTTCCTTTTATATTATCCTCGAAATGTAAAATTTTCAAGAACCTTGTATATACGTCGACGCGTAATTAAAAAAGGAACATACCTGTCAAATTTCATGAAAATCTATTACCGCGTTTCGCCGTATATGCGCAACATATAACATTTAAACATTTAAACATTAAGAGAAATGCCAAACTGTCGACTTGAATCACTTCGCTCACTTCGCTCGGTCAATTAAAATTCTAAATTGCTAAAAACCGATCTGGCGACATTGCAGAGGAAGTAAAGGATAACGCCATCTACTCAGTCAAATGATAGACAAGGATAGCAACAAACTAGCAACACCAATGTTTGATCAGATACTGCAATCATAACTTGGACCTCTCTATAACTATTGAAGCCACAAAATAATTATAGAGCAATCACCAGAAACAAATAATAATCTGGTTTCTAGTTAGGACGCCATTGAACGAGAATTTGTTGCATCGAGGGACCCAACAAGCAAATTGTGAAAATATGGATGCCAATTGTCCAGAGCTGCGAGTTAATTGAAAAATGTCGGTAAAATTATGGGGGGACTCTGCGGCGTCAGAGGTGTTTTTCGGGGGACGGGGGTTGCCCCCAAAAAGGGGTGTCACCCTGGGAACCCACTACACCGCAACGGTACTTGAGCGGGCTACCCCATACTGGGGAGTTAGAGGGGAAACCCGATCGGAAAATTGTGTTTTATTGGGAATTTCTAATCAATAATAGTGCGGTTAATAAAGCCCTGGAGAGTTGGGTGTGTGTGTGAGTGAGAGAGAGTGAATTAGAGAGGGAGATTTGACAAGGTTAGTGTTAGGTTTGAAGAGTGAAGAGGAGAGGAATAGGGAGGAGAAGGAGGGACAGAAGGAAAAGGAGGAGAAAAAGGAGAATGAGAGTAAGTAGGAAGACGTGGGAGAGAATAAGAAGAGAAGATGGAGAGGAAGAGAAGAGAGAAGAGAGGAGGGATGAGAAAGAGGAAGTAGAGAAAGAGGAGAAGGAGGATGATGAAGAGTGGAAGGGAGAGGAATAGTGGGAGAAGAAGGAGAAGAAGGGGGAAAAAGGAGAAAAAAGAGGAAAAAGAAGAGGAGAAGAAGAATAAGAAGGAGAAGAAGGATGAGAATAACAAGGGAGAAAAGAAAGTGGTGGAGAAGAGGGGATAGATGGTGGTGAAAAGGGAGAATTGGGAATAGATGGGGAGAAGAGGAAGTTAAGGGAGAGGAGAAGAAGGAGATGAAGGAGGATGTAGAGGCAGAGGTGGAGAAGAAACAGGAGGAGAATGGATAGGGGGAGGGGAAAGAGAAGGGTGAGAATGAGGAGGTGTAGAGGGAGAATGAAAAAGAGAAAGAAGAGGAAGAGGAAGATGAGAAAGAGGAGAAGATAAGGAAGAGTAGAAGGAGAAGGTGGAAGAGGTGAAAAATGAGGAGAGGAAGAAGTGAGTGAATGAAGAGGAGAAGAAGGAGATGATTGAGATGGAAGAAGTAGGGATGAAAAAGAGGAGAGGACGACGAGGTGTTGGGGAAGTGGTGATGGAGGATGAGAGGTTGATAGTGAGGAAAAAGGAGAAGGGGAAGGGAGAAGAATAAGGAGAAGAAAGTTAATATGGAGGAGGAGAAAGGAAATATAGTGGTGGAGAAGGTGTTGATGAAGATGGAGAATGAAGAATAGAGTGTAGAGGAAAATGAGAATGAGGAGAAAGAAGAGGAGGAATGAAGAGGAGAAGGTGTTGATGAAGAGGGAGAATGAAGAAGATAATGTAGAGGAGAATGAGAATGAGGAGAAAGAAGTGAAGGAATGAAGAGGGGAAGGAGGAGGAAGAGTAGGAGAAGGAGGAGAAGTTGGAGAAGGAGGAGGAGGAGGAGGAGTAGGTGGAGGAGTAGGTGGAGGAGTAGGTGGGGGAGTAGGTGGAGGAGTAAATGGAGGAGTAGGTGGAGGAGGAGGAGAAGGTGGAGAAGAATGAGGTGGAGAAGAATGAGGAGGAGGAGTAGGAGGAGGAGGACGAGGAGGAGGAGGAGGAGGAGGAGGAGGAGGAGGAGGAGGATGATGAGGAGGAGGAGTAGGAGGAGGAGGAGCAAGTGGAGGAGGAGGTGGAGGAGGAGGTGGTGGAGGAGGGGAAGGAGAAGGAGGTGGAGAAGGTAGAGGACGAGAGGTTTAAATCAGATTCTCCATTATCGGCAGAGGAAATAAGTGCATGCACTGTATTATTCGAAATGAGTGTGTGAGTGTGTATTGGAAACGTGCACGTGTGTGGGTGTTATATGGGGGTGTAAGGGGGTTGGAATGTGCAATAGGCTAAACGTGTCAACTGCAGGGTCACTGTTCAAAATACTCAACCTCTAAATTCGCTTCCCTCTCCACCCCTTGTTCGAATCTGGATGTTGAAGAGTGGTTTCGAGGGGTGGCAGGGGTGAGTTTGGCTCATTTGTGTTCAAAATCCACCACCCCCCGCTCTCACTTACCCTAGAATGCACACTCTGTGTTGCTAATTGATGCATTAATATAAAACGGTCATTGATTGGTTAGTAAAGAACTTTTTGGTTCTATTTTATATGCACTGTGATCGAAAAGTGTTGAATTTGGTTTTTAGATTTTCACCTGTACCTAGATCTATAGGAGGATAAATAACAATATGGTATTATATAACCAATAAGATATAATCTAATTCATTATTCTCAATTGATTCATACAATAAGTACATTATCAAAATGATCGGGAGTGAAAAAATAAGGTAACCTTGTGCTATTCCTCTCCCAAATTTAGATAACACATAGTCCGAGATAGGCCAAGTCTTGTAGTTCTCCACTTCACAATAGTTATTTGTGCAACTAGTGCGCAAAGTGACAGTTTGCTGCACCGAACGAGCCCGAGCGGTAGGCGAGGGCGGAATGGTTTCTTGAGTGCAGCAGAGGAACTTTGCGCACGTATTTCACATTAAGTTTTTCCTACAGTTACCATTGAATATGAAAAGTGGGTAATTATGGGTAAAATTGCCTGAAATGCATCAAATGTTTTTCTGTGTAATTTTATTATTGATAAAAACCTTAATCCTAAAATCCTAAAGTCCTCGTTGTCCTTGGTTATAATATATGATGAATAATAATTAGCGCGTTGTGCTTGGTTGCACCTCTGCTCACTATAGCAGAACAGCAGTCCACTGTACCAACTTCATTTGATTTTGCTGCCACTGTTGCTCCATAAACCTACTAAGTATTTTGCGTTTGCCATGTTGCAACTCTGGAGTGCAGAAAAATTTTTCCCGCACTAGAGCGGAAAAGTGATTCTTCGCGTTCTGTAATCAGTGCAGCAATGGCCACTTTTCAACGTAACTGTAGGAAAAATAAATTTTCAGTCCTCAATATTTTCACAAAGTAGATTTTCAAATTTAGATGCTTCAAAACCAAACATAGAAGAAAAATATGGTATTAAATGATATGGCACTGTGTAAACGTCATATATACAAGGTGCGGCAGAAAGGATGAACGGTTTTCAAAAAAGTAATATGTCGTTACCTATGCATAAAAAAAACATTTATTTACAGAACAATATTCACATTATTTTACAATTTTAGAAAATTAATGTTTAAAAACAATATCTGACAGGTGACGGCCGTTTTCAGCAATGCACTTTACAAGCCGCTCTCGGAAGTTGGATTGTACTCTTTCTAACATTGCCCTGCCAATTTGTTCGACTTCCTCACGAATTGCTCCCTTTAGTTCTTGAAGTGTACGTGGTTTATGCTGGTAAACACGTGACTTCAGTAAAACCACAAGAAGTAGTCGCACATGGACAGGTCTGGAGAACTAGGAGGCCAATCATTGTCACCAAACCGAGAAATGATGCGACCACGAAAAACAGCCCGAATTGCTTCCATTGAATTTCTTGCTGTGTGAGCTGTCTTCCCGTCCTGCTGAAACCATACTTGCCGGATAGGAATACGTTTCCTTCTTAATTCAGGAAGGAAGAATTCAGTGAACATGTCTCTATAACGTTCTAAGGTTACAGTTACAGTGGTCCCGTTGTCGTCTTCAAAAAAGTATGGACCAATAACAAAATATATGCTTACAGCCACCAAACTGTCACCTTGAGACTGTGTAATGGTCTCTCATGCATTAATTTTGGATTTCATCTGACCAATAACGATAGTTCTGCTGATTAACGGTAAGGCTACCATTCAAATGGAAATGTGCTTCATCCGTCGTAAACAAAATGAGTTTTCATTTTGGTCAATATGGCCTCCATTTCTCGAGCAAAATTCAGCGCTTTACATAATCGCCAGGATTCAATTGTTGAACCATGGCCATTTGTAGGGATGAAATCCTAGATCTTATGTAAAATACGCCTTACTGACCGATCACTGATGTTCAGTTCAGAAGAATGTCTCCTAGCAGATCGATTAGGACTACGGAGTATGGCTTGCCGAACTCTTTCCACATTTTGTGGAGTGCGTACAGTGCGATGAGCCCCTGGTGGTCGTGATTCATTACTGTTCCTACTGAACGAAATGATTTTACCCAACGTAAAATGATGTTACGAGTGGGTACATTTTCATTTCTCGCAAGATTGAAATGACGACGAAACTCGCGCTGAACTGTAATGATACTCTCATTATTACGCACAAAACTGTCGAAGTAAACACACGATGTTGCCATTCCACGAATCCATGATGCCGATTAAACAATGACTAGAAAAATGGTATGATCTACCGAACACATGTTCACTTCAGCTGGCCCAATCCGACTACCCAAATCAGAATACCTATCTGTTCTAAAAACATCCACCTTCCTGCCGCACCCAGTATATTCAAACTAGCAGGTAACCCGTGCTACGCATGCGTCTAAAATATAACAACTGAAACTTGACGTAATGAATCTTGAAGAATTTAAAATATTCCTATAACCATCCTTGGTTAATTAAGAATCTGTATGCAA
>NW_024093961.1:0-10925 GCF_014356525.2 Nilaparvata lugens | reverse complement strand
AGGCTGTTGCCTATGAAAACGGAGAAGGAGAAGGAGATGGAGGAGTAGAAGAAGGAAGAAAGTGGTGAAGAAGACTCTAATCTTCAATTATTTATAATTGGATAAATGATAGCGAAATAAAACTGAGTACCGTACAGCATTTTTACCAGGAAAAGCGTTGAACGCAGAAGCGTCAAGAAAAGGAGAAGGGAGAAAAAAGGTCATAAGAGAAGAGGCAACAGAAAAAAAGAAGTCAAGCTGAATTAATGATACTGATAAGATACGGTAGGGGTGAGGAGTAGGAGGTTACATCATGTTACCTGAAAAGGGATGGTGCATGTTTGATGAGGGGTGGGAAGGAGGTTTTAGCGTTGGTGTAATGGTGTTGGGAGGAGGAGGAGGATGAGGAGTAAAAGGAGGAGGAGGAGAGGATGATGAGGGGAGGGGAAGGCCATGTGACGTCACTCTATTGATTTCCCCTGTGAATTTCCTGTCAGTATCCCTCATAAATACCACCAACACTACCCATTCAATCAATCCTGACATTTTGAAGTGAATTTCACCACACAGAAGCCATAGCATTGGCAGACAGCGGTCTAGGGGAAAAACACTATGCTGTTATCACACACACATATCGTGAATGGGATCAGGGCCAAGGGATAACCCCTTATTCATGAAACTTGTCAAAACTGTTTATTATCCTTTCCAGCTCTAGACTCCTCATGTGCCTTAATAAAACAACAAACTCAATTAATAAGAAGCGAAAACTTCCCAATGTATCAGGGGTCATTTGCCCGTGTATTGATTTGCTTGCCTGTGTATTGTTGGGGGTGAAAGAAGCTGGATCAACTCAACTTTGAATCAGCTCACTGCACTGGAGTCTACCTTCGATCAGCTGATTATCTGAGCCTATAGTAAGGTTTAAAGACCTTAAAGATGCATAGATTCACATGCACGCTAGTGTCGTACTTGGAATTGAAATCGGCCATTGATGGGGGAACCATAAGTTATTACATACCAATGCCTTTGTAATCTACAGTATCAAATATATGTATATAATATCTCGTGCTAAAATACCCCAATGGCGGCCTTCAATTTCAAGTAAGAGCTATCTTGGGAAGGCATAGGCATTGTGGGTCTATATCTTTTAAGGTTTCTGTGTTTATCAAGTTGAGATGACACTGTATCATACAATTTTGATACTGTATCATGTGTGGTGAACATAGAGAAAAAATCGTATAAGAAGCTATCCCATGGTTTGTAGAACTAATTCTAAGTTTGGAAGTTTCGTATCAAATTATGGTGTTGTGTATCAGGTTGAGATGATACTGTATCATTTGTGGTGATCATAGAGAAAAGATAGTATAAGAAGATATCCCATGGTTTGTAGAATTCATTCAAAGTTTGGAAGCCTTGTATCAAATTATGGTGTTGTTTATAAAGTTGAGATGATACTGTATCATTTGTGGTGATCATAGAGAAAATATAGCATAAGAAGATATCCCATGGTTTTTAGAACTAATTCAATGTTTGGAAGTTTCGTATCAAATTATGGTGTTGTGTATCAAGTTGAATTGGAATTGAAATCGGCCATTGAGGGGGGAACCCATAATATTATTACATACCAATGCCTTTGTAATCTATAGTATTACAATATTTATATAATATCTCGTGCTAACATACCCCATGGCGGCCGGCCTTCAATTTCAAGTAAGAGCTATCATTGGGAAGGCATAGGCATTGTGGGATTTGTGGGTCTATATCTCTTTAAGGTCTTTGTAAGGTTCACGTTATAAAGTCAACACCTGATTAACATTGGCTTGATATCCTTGTCTGACATTAGACAATGCAGATAGCTCTATCCTTTTCTACTTCTGAATGTTGCCAAATGGTTTGTTGGCTATGAAGAGACACTAGTAGTTCTGTGAACAGTAGACCTCACGCAGTATTCTCATCCACAAGTACCTGATTGAAACTATAGACCTTATGAAAATACAGCAATAGACTGGCTTCTCCACACATCTGTGTAATCACTTGTCAGCTGATTTATGATGAATAATTCTATAGTCTGATTTTTACTCTAATATTGTCGTAAGAAGGAGGCTCCTTTTTCCATTTATATATTATCCTTGAAATGCAAAATATCTAAAGACCTTGTATATACGTCGACGCGCAATTAAAAAAGGAACATACATGTCAAATTTCTTGAAAATCTATTACCGCGGTTCGCCGTAAATGCGCAACATATAAACATTTAAACATTAAGAGAAATGCAAAACCGTCGACTTGAATCTTAGACCTCACTTCGCTCTTTCAATAATGAACTACAAACATATTTCATTATAATAATGAAAATTCATTATTAATTCATGAGAAAATAATTTTTCTTGACGAATTGAGTATATTTGAGATGGAGTTGTTTATCATGAAGCAGCTATTAGTATCACATCAGACATAGCGGACCATGTTTTAATCACAGCTATCCTAATATAGAAGATATCCTAAGACAGCTTGATATCATAAGAAGAATATAGATAGACAGCTATCCTATGATATCAGAGAATCAGCAGCACTGTAGTTGACCGAACGAAGTGAGGTCTAAGATTCAAGTCGACGGTTTGGCATTTCTCTTAATGTTCAAATGTTTATCTGTTTATTTATTTATATGTTGCGCATTTACGGCGAAACGCGGTAATAGATTTTCATGAAATTTGACAGGTATGTCTCTTTTTAAATTGCACGTCGACTTATATACAAGGTTTTTGAAAATTTTGCATTTCAAGGATAATATAAAAGGACAAAGGAGCCACCTTCATACGCCAATATTAGAGTAAAAATCAGACTATAGAATTATTTATCGTAAATCAGCTGAGTAAATAGTTTCAATAAAAGACATTAAAGAGGTATGCATCTTTAAGCTGGGTTACACCCAAGTTATTAACAAAATGTTAACAAAATCAGTTAACAAAAAGTTAATAACTTAATCCTTATATATTCTACTAGCCGTCAGGCTCGCTTCGCTCGCCATATCCGTCTAGCCAGGGGGCTCCGCCCCTGGACCCCCGACTGGATGTCCAAGAATGAGATTAGCAGGCTCGCTTCGCTCGCCTGCATTTTTATCATGTTAGGACAATCCAGTCGGGGGTCCAGACTAAACGTCTGGCTAAACGGATATGGCGAGCGAAGCGAGCCTGACGGCTAGTAATATATATCCCAGGATTGAAGTAGCAGTGCCCAATCAATTTTTCCTCGATAAATGCATTTGAATCTTCAACTTGGTGCAACCTAACAAAGTCAATCAACTAATGCCAACCTGACAAAATTATTAATTTAGTTGCCAGTTAACAACTGTTTCGAAGAGGTACTATATCTAGATTATAGTTCTATAGTAACATATGATATGGAAATTTCAATTATAATTAAGAGATTGGGAGAAGAAGAATATACATGCTAAAAGACGAACTTAAACCCTTAAAAACACCCTTAGAGTTAAAATATTGCCAAAAGATTTCTTAGTGCGCCTCTAAAGGGTCAACTGAACATACCTACCAAATTTGAACGTTTTTGGTCCGGTAGATTTTTAGTTATGCGAGTGAGTGAGTGAGTGAGTGAGTGAGTCAGTCAGTCAGTGAGTGAGTGCCATTTCGCTTTATATATATATATATAGATTAGATTGAACGGAAGTTGACAACACATATGTTCATCATGTGTATGATAAGTTATGTTCAATCTAATATAATCTATAAGGATTGAGCTATTAACATTTTGTTAATAAATTTGGTCTAATCGCAGTTTTAAGGTCTTTGGTTTCAATATTTTTTGTTTTGCAGTCATGCGTGTCCATCAGTATCAATATTCTCACATTCGAAAAAACTAATTTAATAGGTGAATAAAAATAAACAAATGAACTAAATAATGCTGGAGAAATTATAATATTTTGATTGAAAAATAATTTCCATCAGATAGAAAGATCATCACGGAACTGGATGAATTATATCATATGAAATACAAATTCAAACGTGAACTGAGTTTGTTAACATTTAAAACAGTTAACATCTGGTACTTGTGGATGAGAATACTGCGTGAGGTCTACTGTTCGCAGAACTACTAGTCCTACCATGTCCTGATAACGTGAATCACATGTCACTATAATAAGGCTCAAAAGGACAAGAAATATAACGTTATAAACGTTCCACATATGAGGGGTCATTTGCCCTATATTGATTTGCGGGCTGTGTATTCGTTATTGTTGGAGTGGGAGAGCTCTAATCTTGAATCAGCTGATCATAGTAAGCCTTTACTCTGAATAAAACCAGTTTAGACTTGTACAAAATATCCACGTTGTCAAATTTTGCGATTTTACTACCTATTTATTAGAATATACAGAGTGACACAGAATAACGGGAACTTTTAAAAACGCCATAAACCATTAGTGGGAAGGGCCAAAATGATTTTATTCAAACTAATGTAAAGTTCAAGACTGCCATTTGAGAATTATTAATAACATCTATCACTTCTTGACATTACTTCTTCAGATGGCTTCCTCCTGAACGAATACACTCTTGAAATCTGTGTTGACGAATCCTCATTGATCGCTGCAACATCTGCGTTTCCTGGCCCATGATTTGTCCACCTGCGATTTTCTGTTTGTGGAGCTATCTCAAATCAAGCGTTTTCACTACTTGACTAATAAGTGTGGTTGAATCATAACAGACAATTAAAAATGAAATTAACAATATCGCAGCTGAAATTTTGCAGCAATCGTCAGGAATCTCAACACAGATTTCAAGAGTGTTTTCGTGCAGGAGGAAGCCATCTTGAAGAAGTAATGTCAAAAAGTGATGTTATAATTCTCAAATAGTAAGTCTTGAACTTTACATTAGTCTGAATAAAATCATTTTTGCCCTTCCACTAATGTTTTATGGCGTTTTTAAAAGTCTCCGTATTCTGTGTCACCTTTTTTATATTCATGAGACAACTCTGTATCGATTGTGTTTTATGTTCTAAAATATAATATAATTTTTTAATATGAGCTATAACGAAGAGGCAGCAATCACACACAATTTGGCAGCTGAGATATTTTTGTACAAGTTTAGTATCGACTTGTTTTATTCAGAGTATAACCAGGCTTGAACGAATCAAATACAATGAACAACTTGCAGAAGAGCTTCACAATAGTCATGATCCATTTGGCTTGTATCGATTTGCTTGCCTGTGTATTTCTGTTTTTTTGTAACAACTTTAACTTGTAAATTTGAAATATGGGGTACCTCAGGTTCAGTTCTTGCCCTGTACTGTTTCTGATAAATATCAATGACTTGCCTCACAATGTATTGAGTAAAACAGTTTTATATGCTGACGACACACAACGATTTGAATACCTCAAATAATTTTGCTGAACTCTAAATCAGCTCTCCGATTGGCTGATTCTCGATACATCAACCCAATTGGCAGGAAATTCTCCGATTGGCTGATTGTGTTAATGTATTAGAATCAGCCAAGGTCTATAAATACAGGTCATGACACAATCCCGTGATGCATTGCAAAATCGCCATTTTAGGGGTTCCAGTTCACCAATTTTCAAATTTATCAGCTGTTATCATAATATATTGAACAACATGATCATGATGTGTTATTTTGTTATATTGTTCAAGAAATATTGCTTGGCTTTGAATAATTATTGTAAAATAAATTCTACCCACAGAATATAATATTCAAATTCCAACTAGGAACTGAATTGTTGATTTTTAGATTGGGAACTTCAAACTCTTTTGAGGTTTGCCTTTTGTCCCAATGCCTTATGAATCATAACAAGTTACAAGAATAAGAACAATTTTTAATAATAAAAAATGACTTATTGAGCCATTTATTATTGAAATTTCATTATTAAAAAAATCGAAAACCTGAATTTACATATTACCTGAACCAGAATATTGTTTTAAAAAGGCATAATGCATGATTTTGTTAATGAGCAGATTGAAATATTTCAAATAAAGACCGCCATGATGGCCGCTCCATAAGGAACACGAGTGTCATGACCTGTATTTTTATATACCTTGGAATCAGCCAATCGGAATCAGCTGATTATTGAATCATCCACCAATCAGCCATTCCTGTCATGTCTGCCAATTGGGTTGATGTATCGAGAATCAGCCAATCGGAGAACTTCCTTTCCTGTCGTGCCATGCCGATTAGTCTGAAAAAAAAACGCATTGTGTGTCTCGGCCCCAACTCACCAAACGAGAACTAATTTCACGGCATAATAATAACTATTATTATTTTATTGATTCAATGATACAAAATTATCATGTAAATGATTTGGGGAGGATCAACAGGCACTGTACCTTCCCCGAGTTTCGATTGACTGAGATAACACAAGGAATAAATCGAATCTGAGGAATGAGTACTGCTCTTACAAATCCAGCCATACGAGTTTTAAGGCCTTTTCAATAAAGTTTTATAACCATTTACCACCAAATGTTCGAGGTTTGACGCTCAGGGAATTTAAACTAAGAATTAAGAATTTTTTTATAAAAAATTGTTTTTATAGTGTGGATGAATATTTCAATGTTAACATGGAATCTATCTAGATTTTTAGGTAATTGCTATTGTTGTATGATCTCTAATATAGTTTGTAATATTGACATGGCCGAAACAATATTGTAAAGGTTTATCTGTGGCAATAAATTGATTTGATTTTGATTCATTAAAATAGTCCAGAAAATAGGTTATGTTTTCTTCACTTTATAAAATTTTGTCTCTAATTTTATGACGTAATCATAATTATGTACCATTCAATATTATGACGTAAGATGAGTGGGTGTCTATGACGTGATTATTCTATTCAAGGGGCCTGGTGTTAGTAGATAATGGGTGATACCCACAAAAGCTCTAAGTTTGTGCGTGGCAGGAAGAATGGAGTTCATCAAAGGCGTTTATCTATAGTGAGGTCCACGTTATAATGGCAGTATTAATTAACATTGGTGTTGCTAACCTGTCTATCATTCGACAAAGCAGGTAGCACTATCCTTTTCCAGCTCCGCAACTTTGCAAAGTCCGTTTTTAACAATGTAGAATGTAATCAATCAAGGCAGACAAACGGCAAAGCTGTTCTCCTATCTTTATCCACTGTCATTATAACGTATTGATGTGTGCACACACTACTATAGTGAGGTCCACGGTATAATAGGCAGTGGAAGAAGATAGGAGAACAGCGTTGCCTCTTCTCTTTCTTATCAATGCTTTCTATATATAGTGAGGTCCACTTTATAATGGCAGTGGATAAAGATAGAAGAATAGCGATGCCGATTCTCTGCATTTATTAATATATTTCTACACTGTAAAAAAACATAATTGGCATCGTTGCGGACCTAGAAAAGGATAGTATCACCGGCTTTGTCGAATAATAGACAAGGATAGCAAAACCAAAGTTGATCAAATACTGTCATTATAACGTGGACTCACTATAGGATAGCTGATACCAGAAAATCTGAAGTAATATTAAATGTTCATTCTTATTGAAAATGATCAATCAAGTTATATTTTATTCGTCCAAAAATATATTTTTCAATAATTGAATAATAGATTTCATAATAGAGTTCAAATATTTTGTTAGTTAATAATTCTCTACAAAATATTCTCTACATTGTTAAAACCCATCTGGCAACGTTGGGCAGCTAGAAAAGGATAGCGCTATCTGCTTTGTCGAATGATAGACAAGGATAGCAACACAAATGTTAACCTTCCGGAAGTTGTGCCCTACTCAGTCACACTGAGTAATTTTTACAACATCCTATTTTTGGTTATGTACTCTGTTTACTGGAAAAACATATTAATTAATCAATTGTATAATTAATATTTCCATCTCATTGGATTATTTTACGCCTATAAACATTTGGATGATTATCATTTCGTAGGCCAATAAGGTACTCCAAGCAAAGCCATCAATTCTGTGTTATTGGTTCGTTTACAGTCCCCGTATACAGTCTTTCCCTATCATACTTATGCACTGTCGCGACTAAATGGCACCTAAAGACTGAACCATTGCTCGGTTGATACTGCAACTCAGTGGAGTGATGGGGAGAAAGTTTTGGAATGCATAGGTGACTTATCCACTGACACCACCCCATTCAATAGTTTTTTGCAGCAAAAAACTGACACTTGTACTTTTTACAACAGCGCGACTGCCGGAAGGTTAATCAAATACTGCCATTACTACTATTTCTGTTCCCGTTTCAAATGACTACAAAATATTTATAAAGCATAATATTTAAAACAGATTATGTTCTAGATAAGCACTGGAGGACAATGACATTATGAGAGTAAAAAGACTAGTCTCAAGTAGGGGTCTTGTTAATAGTGGGGGGGAGGAAAGATAAGCAGCATCAAAGTGAACAAAAGGGGAAGGGGAGTAGATGGGAGGGTAGGGGGTAAAAGGAGAAGGATGAGGAGGAGGAGGAGAGGAAACAGAGTCTATCCCATTAGAAAAGTGTTTGACCTAGTGACCTATTTGGGACAACTTTACATAAGCTGGTCACAGCCACACATTTAAGATTATCCTGGATGCCAGACTTGACCCTACTGCAAATCCTTTTACGAGTTTTCCAACCCTAAAACTTCCCTCGAAATGAAGAGATGAGGAACTCTGATGAGATATTGTGAGTGCCTCTCAAGATGAACAATGACCTTGGGAGAAAAGGCTACTATGTAGATAGAATCAAAAATAGGCCCTTACTAAACTAGTAGTTCCACAAATGTGAGTAGAAGCTAATAGCTTTTATTTATAAATACCTGACTGCTATGTCGTAATTTAGTAGTTCAAAAGTGATTACTAGTAGTTCTGTGAACAGTAGACCTCACGCAGTATTTCATCCACAAGTACCTGATTGAAACTATAGACTTTATGAAAATACAGCAATAGACTGCCTTCTCCACACATCTGTGTATCACTTGTCAGCTGATTTATGATGAATAATTCTGTAGTCTGATTTTACTCTAATATTGGGTATGAAGGTGGCTCCTTTTTACTTTCCTTGCCCTACTACCATAGGTAAGAAAGTATGCTTTCCAAAAAAATTAAGGTACCCTAAATTCAAGTTTTCTATACGTTTCAAGGTCCCCTGAGTCCAAAAAAGTGGTTTTTGGGTATTGGTCTGTATGTGTGTGTGGTGTGTATGAGTGTATGTGCATCTGTGTACACGATATCTCATCTCCCAATTAACTGAATGACTTGAAATTGGAACTTAAGGTCCTTCCACTATAAGGATCCGACACGAACAATTTCGATCAAATACAATTCAAGATGGCGGCTAAAACGGCGAAAATGTTGTCAAAACAGGGTTTTTCGTGATTTTCTCGGAAACGGCTCCAACGATTTTGATCAAATTCATACCTAAAATAGTCATCGATAGCTCTATCAACTGCCACAAGTCCCATATCTGTAAAAATTTCAGGAGCTCCGCCCCATCAATGCAGATAGATTCCCAATTATCAGGCTTCAGATACAATTTAACATAAAAATTTAAGTGGTAAGATTTAGCATGAAAATCTCTACAATTTATGTTAGTAACATTTTCACCTAAATTGAAAATAAGCTCGAAATTCGAGAAAATAGATTTTCCAATTACAACTGTTGGCAACTATTGATTCTATTAATTATTCACTATGGAGAGATAGCAGACCTCGTATGTCTCCAGCGTTATTGTCCTGTCACCAGCTGGCTCAGATCTTTGTTTATAAGTAGAATTGAGATGCGCGAGAACACTAGCGTCAGGTGATAATTTTCATAACGGCAAGGAAAGTTGTGTGAGTGCGCCACACCAGATTTTTCCATTTATATATTATCCTTGAAATTCAAAATATCTAAAGACCTTGTATATACGTCGACGCGCAATTAAAAAAGGAACATACCTGTCAAATTTCATGAAAATCTATTACCGCGTTTCGCCGTAAATGTGCAACATAGAAACATATAAACATTTAAACATTAAGAGAAATGCCAAACCGTCGACTTGAATCTTAGACCTCACTTCGCTCGGTCAATTAAACAAATATCAACAAAAAATCTGAATTATGCTGTGAACCAGCAGCTTGTTTCATATTATAATTTATGAGTCTTGAGAACGCGAAAAAAGACAATAACATTCGCACACGCTGGGGGAAAATCTATCTCCTGTCTAATGTCTTCTAAATGTAAACTTCAAACTTCTTTCAAGAGAGATATTTCTTAAGCCATTTCATAAAATGTATTCAGTGCATACATTTTACTTTCATCTAATTTATTTTCTATTCAGGACTTAATGAACTAGTTTTAATCAAATCATGATTTTATCAGTTGTTCAACTGATTTCAATGAGTTCATCAGGTGTTATTTTAGTTTAAATCCTATTATATTGAGCGAGCGATTTCTGTATATTTATATCTGGTTAAAACACTTATGGGCTACTTTAAATTAATAAAACAAAATAAATCTTATAGCACCCTTTATTTTTAAAAACTTTAAAATAGTTGAACAACTAGTTTCGGTTTACACCATCTTGAGGTTATAAATAAAATTTAAAAAAAATATTTTTATAATATAAAAAAAAAATATTTTATAACCTGAAGATGGTGTAAACCGAAACTAGTTGTTCAACTATTTTAAAGTTTTTTTCAAAAATAGAGGGTGCTATAAGATTTATTTTGTTTTATTATATCTTGTTATTTATGTTCTACGGATCTCGAAACGGCTCTGACGATTTTCACGAAATTTGGAACATAGTAGGTTTATGATATAAAATTCGATTGCACTAGGTCTCATCCTTGGAAAACTTGCTGAACGACATTAGAAGGATAATTCATCCTTGGCTGTTAAGGAAACAGCTGAGACTTTTGTCGTCTGTGGATAGTAGATGAGTGAGTAGTGAAAAATCAAAATCGCATCCCCGAAATTCATAAGATGACATATA
>NW_024093960.1:0-11100 GCF_014356525.2 Nilaparvata lugens | reverse complement strand
TTTGCATCAAGTTGTTACACTAACAGATGGAATCAAGTTGTTACACAACATTATCTTATACAGATGGAATTTTAGGTCGGAATGAGAATTCGTCGTACACTTCGATCAGAAATGGCTAGCGCAACAGCATGTTTCGCTGGTGAGCGTCGTGGAGACCGTGTAACAGCTACTCAGGCGTTTTGAGGCGTTCTCACGGTTCGTTTTCGTCCTGTGGTTTCGATTTTAAAGCGGACAACGGTGTCCTGAAATTCTTGACCCACAACAAGATCGTATCCTACTGGGAACAGGGGGTGTCGATTTAAATTATTGAAATGTCTGCGACATAAACGCTGTGTTAGAATAACTGAGTCATAATTTTTAAAATAAGCTTCAATCACAATCGTCTGATGTTCACTTGACTGGTACTGAAATGGCAAGAATAGGCCTGTCGATGTACAACATTCCTGCTTTTCAATGACAGTGGTTCAAACATAACAATTGATAGATAATCGTCAGATTAATATGCCGGTCCCTGTATAATTAAAAATTATTTTGTTGTTTTTATAGACTTAGATACATTTAGATTATTTAGAATCATCATAACTTTTAAACATTTCAAACAAAAAACCTTGATCTGCTTACATTACGGTGACTTTAATTGGAAACTCCAAAAAATGATGAAAACCATCAAGGAAAGTTACAATTTTTTGTTAAGAATGAAATTCAATTCGTTGTGTTTGTAGAGGACTTTTTGACATTTGGGCCAATCCTTCCTTGTTCTAGGTTCAAATCATCATCGATTATAATAGAATTGACGAAATACAAACAGTGTGGTCCACGTTATAATGGCAGAATTTGATTAACAATGGTGTTGCTATCCTTGTCTATCATTCGACAAAGTAGATGGTGCTATCCTTTCCAGCTCCGCAACGTTGCCAGATCGTCTTTCAACAGGGTAGAAATAAAATAAGGAAAATATTAATCTCAATTATGAAACTTATTATCAATCATTGAAAAATATATTCTTGACGAATGTTATATTAATCAATCAATCAATCATTTATTCTTTCCAAAACATACATGAAAAAGTGAAATGTACAATGAAATAGGATTTGATTATTTCAAACCGAATGAACAGATATCCTATACCCACCCCATCAGGTATACTGTATTACATCATATACAGTGTACAGTTAATATTACCTGTTAATATTATCTTCTATGGAAATCAGTGGGAAGACAGAGACTCGGTAACGTTGTACTTCTATCTTTCTCCATTGCAATTAGAACTTGGGCCTCACTCTAGTTTCAATACCGGGGCACCGAGCTTCGCTCGTTATTTATTGGCTTTTGATAAATCGAACACAATTCTTTAAAATGATGGAGAAGCTAACAGCACAGCCCAAAACTGTTTTTTCCCCGAATTTTGATTTATACACTATAAATAGTCCAGAAAGTAGGTTATGTTCCATACACTTGAATTCAGGTTCAATTTTCTGTTCAAACATTTGAAAACAAAAAATTTAATTAAGATTATATACAAACCAAATTGAATAACAAAATAACACTCACTAATCACTTGAAATTGTCAAATAATGATCAACTTTGAAATTATAATATACTAGTTTAGGAGGATTATATGTCATGTCAACAAATCAGATTATGTTGATCAAATCGATTGAAAACTGTCTAGCTATACAATTTTCTTGCTGTGATTATGATTACACAGCTGAAATATTCTTCTCTCTCCCACACAGGCACACGCATCTTCTGTTATCGAGAGACGACGAAATTATCATCTGTTTCCAAGGATGAATTATTCTTTAATGTCGTTCTGCGAGTTTTCAAAGAATGAGACCCATTAACAGACGACGAAATAATTATTATTAGCTGTTTCTCCAAGGATAAATAATAATTATCCTTTCAATGTACTTCAGCGAGTTTTCCCAGGGATGAGACCTAGTGCAATCGAATCTTTATATCATAAACCTACTATGTTCCAAATTTCGTGAAAATCGTTAGAGCAGTTTCGAGATCCGTAAAACATAGATAACCAGATATAAAAAAGCCAGATATATAAAAAATAACCAGATATAAAAAAACAGATATATACAGAAATTTCTCGCTTAATTTGATAGGATTGATTCAAGTATATCAGTATACAACAATTATTGACTGAATAAAATCAGTATCACTGCACAGCATGTTGGTGAATCAGTTTCTATTTTTGTACTTTGGCTTGGAAATGCCGTGCAATAAAATGCGAAAGCTAGTCAGTCACTGATCAGACGCGGTGTTTCCTTGAGGAGTTGTTTAAAACGTTCACTGAATACTAATAACTGGTGAAAGTTCTGAGACCCAGCCGAGTAGGCAAGGTCATCGATGATACGAGGAAGATAGAATAGAGAGGAACCCAACGATGATACAAGAAGATAGAATAGAGAGGAACCCAACGGTTGTGACAGAGATCCTGTTGATATCGTAGTTACAGCAGATAGATAGAGCAGTTGATTATTCAAATTAGTAAAACTTTCAATAGTAGGATAGAGATTGTGGCAAGCTTATTAGTCTATAGTGAGGTCCACGCTATAACGGCATATATTGGAGGAAGATGGGTGAACAGTTTTGCCGATTCTCTGCCTTCTATAGAGTATAGCTGATACCGGTATAAATATGATGTAATATTTTTATTATTTTATTGATTCAGTTATACCAATTATTTTTAAAATAATTTGGTGGAGGATCAACAGGCACAGCCCAAAACTGTTCCTCCCGGAATTTTGATTCATTAAAATAGTGCAGAAAATAGGCTATGTTTCCTCCACTTTACAAAATATTGTCTAATTTTCCGAGTTAAGCTATTTTAATTGTTAAGCTATTCGATTCTGATTGGCTTTGTTAGTGGCTGCGATGGCGAAAGGTTGATTGGCAGCTCTTAGAAATGGTTTATAAATGCGGCCCAACATGGTGTAATGTGCAGTCAGCTCTTAGAAATGGTTTATAAATACGGCCCAACATGGTGTAATGTGCAGTCAGCTCTTAGAAATGGTTTATAAATACGGCCCAACATGGTGTAATGTGCAGTCAGCTCTTAGAAATGGTTTATAAATACGGCCCAACATGGTGTAATGTGCAGTCAGCTCTTAGAAATGGTTTATAAATACGGCCCAACATGGGTAATGTGCAGTCAGCTCTTAGAAATGGTTTATAAATGGTATATATGAAAGTGAAATGGCACTCACTCACTTACTGACTGACTCAACCACTCACTCACTCGCAGAACTAAAAATCTACTGGACCAAAAACGTTCAAATTTTTTAGGCTGTTCAGTTGGCCCTTTAGAGGCGCACTAAGAACGGATTGGAAAAATTTCCAAAGATACGCCCAAAATCTGCGTTTTTCCAGCGTTTTTTAGCGTTTTCTCAGATTTATCGAGAACAAATTAACAGAAAATTTTCAAATTTGGTACAGAAGCTCAGCGAGGGTGTAATAATGTTGTGTTGGAAGGAATTTGAAATAACGCAAAGATACGCCCAAAATCTGTGTTTTTCCAGCGTTTTTTTTTTGCTTTTTCTCAGATTAATCGAGAACAATGAACAGAAATTGTTCAAATTTAGTGCAGAACCTAAGCTAGGGTGTAATAATGTTGTTAGAAGGAATTTGAAATAACGCCAAAGATACGCCAAAATCTGCGTTTTTCCAGCGTTTTTTTTTTTTTTTGCTTTTTCTCAGATTAATCGAGAACAAATGAACAGAAATTGTTCAAATTAGTACAGAAGCTCAGCTGGGTGTATAATGTTGTGTTAGAAGGAATTTGAAATAACGGCAAAGATATGCTCAAAATTTGCGTTTTTCCAGCGTTTTTTGCGCTTTCTCAGATTATCGAGAACAATGACAGAAATTGTTCAAATTTAGTACAGAACCTAAGCTAGTGTGTAATAAAGTTGTGTTATAAGGAATTTGAAAACCGCCAAAGATACGCCAAAATCTGCGTTTTTCCAGCGTTTTTTTTTTTTTTTGCTTTTCTCAGATTAATCGAGAACAAATGAACAGAAATTGTTCAAATTAGTGCAGAACCTAAGCTAGGGTGTAATAATGTTGTGGTTAGAAGGAATTTGAAATAACGCCAAGATACGCCCAAAATCTGCGTTTTTCCAGCGTTTTTTTTTTTTTTTTTTTGCTTTTTCTCAGATTAATCGAGAACAAATGAACAGAACTTGTTCAAATTTTGTACAGAAGCTGAGCTAGGGTGTAATAATGTTGGTTAGAAGGAATTTGAAATAACGCCAAAGATACGTTCAAAATCTGCGTTTTTCCAGCGTTTTTTGCGCTTTCTCAGCTTTATCGAGAACAAATGTACAGAAAATGTTCAAATTACTACAGAAGCTCAGCTGAGTGTATAATGTTGACTTAGAAGGAATTTGAAATAACGCAAAAATACGCCCAAAATTAGCGTTTTTGCGTTTCTCAGTTATTTCATCAAGTAATAGACAGAAAATGTTCAAACTTAGTACAGAGGTTTAGCTAGGTTCTAAAAAATTTTTGATGAGGTGACTTTAATATTTCATCAAAGATACGCCCAAAATTAGCGTTTTTTCCAACGTTTTTCTCAGCTTTTCTGCGTTCCTCAGTACTTTGACTTTCTGATGGAATGAAGCATGCTCAAATGAAAATGCAGGCGAGCAAAGCGAGCATTCATCTCATCTTTTCTGCGTTTCCTCAGTACTTTGACACTTTCTGATAATGAAGCATGCTCAAATGAAAATGCAGGCGAGCGAAGCGAGCCTGCTGATCTCATTCTTGGACGACTCCGTCGGGGTCCAGGGGGCGGATCCCCTGCTAGACGGATATGGCGAGCGAAGCGGCCTGACGGCTAGTCGTTCATAAATACGGGCCAACACGTTGTGATATGCTGTTTTGTTTGAGAAGACCTGTTGAACGTATAACGGCGAGATGGTACGGACTAAATAAATTAGCAGACCAGCTTTTTGCTGAGCCCGTTATCCCCTGGGATCCTCATTTAGCGTTCAGCACCGCTTAACAACAGCTGTGAATGAAGTGGGAAAGAATGTGGTAACCATTCATTAGAGTGAGAGAGAAGATGTGAAGGATGAGAGGAATAGTAGGAGAAGTGAAAGGTGAAAAGGAGAAGGAGGAGGAAAAGAAGAAGAAGAGAAGAAGAATAGAATAAGGTTTGTAGTATAACAAAAAGAGAAGTAGTATAAGAAAAAGAAGAAGATGATGAAGAAGAAAAATTGAAGTTGAAAAATAAGAAGAAGGGGAAACTATGGAAGAAGAAGAAGAAGGAGTACAAATAGAAGTGGTGTAGGAGGAGGTGGAGAAGAATAAGTAGAAAAAGAAGACAATGAGGATGAGAAGGTGGAAGAAGAAGGAGATGGAGATTGAGAAGAAGAAGAAGAAGAAGAAGAAGAAGAAGAAGAAGAAGAAGGAGTAGAAATAGAAGTGGTGTAGGAGGAGGTGGAGAAGAATAAGTAGAAAAATAAGACAAAGAGGATGAGAAGGTGATGGAAGTGGAAGAAGAAGGAGAAGAAGAAGAAAAGAAGAAGAAGAAGGAAGAAGGAGTAGAAAAAGAAGTGGTGTAGGAGGAGGTGGAGAAGAATAAGTAGAAAAAGAAGACAATGATGATGAGAAGGTGATGGAGGTGGAAAAAGAAGAAGAAGAAGAAGTGAAGAGGAGAAAAGGGATGAGAAATAGTGGGAGGAGGGAAAGGTGAGAAAGAATGATTTGAAGAACGGGAAACAGAGTGAATAGGAGAAGATTAAGAGGATGAGGGGGGAATAAAAATAAGCGTTCGATGTGGTGATGGAGGAGGAGGAGGAGTAGGAGTAGGAGGAGGGGAGGAGGAGGAGGAGGAGGAGGAGGAGGACAAGAAAGAGATAGATGGAGGAGCATGAGGGTGGAGCTTGAAAAAAGTACCAGAAAAAAGAAAAACTGAGACTGATTTATTTTTATTTTGTTTTCTACGTTTTTCAAAGACTAGCAGGTAACTGTGCTCCGCAAGGGCCAATTAAAATGAAAGGGCCCAAGGGCCCAAACTTGACAAACTGAAAAATTAACTTAATGAAAATAGTCTATATAACAATCCAAATGAAGAATATAGAATAAGCAAATTTCAAATTAATCAGTCCAATAGTTAAGACGTGATGAAGGGTCACTCGTGAATTTCCTATCCAGTAAGTGTATAAGCCAGTTATTTCCTTCATTATATTATAGAAGACCATGACTGTACAGTCTCACAAGTTGATCCTTGGACCGATTTTCCCCTTGCTCTGTATCAAGATGCTTACTCTGCGTAGCAATAACAGGTGATCCTCCTCTAATACTGTCAATCAGAGTAAATTATGTCCTGTCCTGTCGTGTCGACGAGATATTGGTGTGAGAACAATTAATGGCTTTTTGGTGTTGTACCGACAATGCTAATAATTTGTTGTAAACAACAAAAACTATGCTCCTATCATTAAAAGCTTACCGAGTTGAAAGCAGGGAAAAGTCGGAGAAAATACTATGCTATTTCGAGTTATCAATGTAGCCTCATGAATGCAATTAATAGTCCACACGACAGCTGATTTTTTACCAACTTACATTGAGATATTAATTGCATGCAATTAATAATTCACTCGACAGCTGATTATGATCAATAATTCTATAGTCGGATTTCTACCGTAATATTGGCGTTCGAAGGAGACTCCTTTTCATTATATTATCCTTGAAATGCAAAAAAAATCCAAAAACTTGGTATATACGTCGACGCGCAGTTGAAAAAGGAACAAGCCTGTCAAATTTCATGAAAATCTATTACCGCGTTTCGCCGTAAATGCGCAACATATAACAGTTAAACATTATTTAAACATTTAAACATTCAAACATTTAAACATTATTTAAACATTTAAACATTCCAACATTAAACATTCAAACATTTAAACATTAAGAGAAATGCCAAACCGTCGACTTGAATCTTAGACCTCACTTCGCTCGGCTCAATAACATAGATACATCTTATCAATTGTCCTTCAAAACGATTCATTAATTATTTATATTTAAGGATTTTGAATTCCGCGCATTCTGTAATAGTTTTCTCATCTAAAACACGGTGGGTTCCTTTCAATAATATCTGATCACTTCTTTCAAAATATTGCACGAAAATAGTGAACGATTGGGAGTGACTGTCCATTAATACAAAGTGGGTTTGCATGATTCACTATTGCTTCAGAGTTGAGACAACTCACTTGACAGGCCCTGATTAATACGAGGGCCGCATGAAAAGTGTCTTCAAAGCACTGCAGTGGTATTGCGTATTTTCCTATGTACAAAACACTATTTCACGTTGAACTTTAACTGAGTTATTTATTACCTTGATTCTGTTGTCAAAAATTCTTTGGAACTCTCGTGAAATATTGGAGAATTTTAATTTGTTGTAGCCTATCTACTATTTTGATTGATACTGTCAAAAATCTGGTGTGGCACACAACTCTCCTTGCCGTTATGAAAATTGATCAACAACTGACGCTAGTGTTCCCGCGATCTCAAGTCTACTTCTAAGATCTGAGCCAGCTGGTGACAGGACAATAGCGCTGCAGACACATGAAGTCTGCTATCTCTTCATAGTGAATGATTTAATAGAATCAGCAGTTGCCAACAGTTTGCAATTGAATAATCTTATTTTCTCTATTTCAAACTTATTTTCAATTTTTAGGTGAAAGTACTGAACATTAATTGTAGAGATTTTAAAGCTCAATCTTTCTTGAATTTTTTGTTTAAATTGTACTGAAGGCTGATGATTTGGAATCTAAAATCGAACTTTGCATTGATGGGGCGGAGCTCCTGAAATTTTACAGATATGAGACTTGTGGCAGTTGATAGAGCTTATCGATGACTATTTTAGTTATGAATTTGATCAAAATCGTTGGAGCCGTTTCCGAGAAAATCACGAAAAACCCTGTTTTTGACAAAATTTTCACCATTTTAGCCACCATCTTGAATTGCATTTGATCGAAATTGTTCGTGTCGGATCCTTATAATGAAAGGACCTTGAGTTCCAAATTCAAGTCATTCCGTTAATTGGGAGATGAGATATAGTGTACACAGAGCACATACACTCATACATACACACACACACACCACACACCACACCACACACACACACACACACACACACACACACACACACACACACACACACAACACACACCACACACACACAACACACACAACACACACACATACACACACACCACACACACACACACCACCACACACACACACACACACACACACACACACACACACACACACACACACACACACACACCACCACACACACTACAGACCAATACCCAAAAACCAGTTTTTTGGACTCAGGGACCTTGCAACGTATAGAAATTTAGAAATTGGGGTACCTTAATTTTTTTCGGAAGCATACTTTCCTTACCTATGGTAATAGGGCAAGGAAAGTAAAAATCAGACTATAGAATTATCATCATAAATCAGTTGACAAGTGATTACACTGATGTTGAGAAGCAGTCTATTGCTGTATTTCCATAATGTCTATAGTTTCAATCACGGTATTTAGATGAAAACGGTAGGTCATGAAATGTGTGCGCAGGGGCAGCCAGCTAGATTGCGTCATCGCCACCAACCGAGGTTTTTAACACCTATGGCAATATTTGTAAAACTTATTTATAAAAACAGATGATTGGATATAAAATGACGTCAGCTACACCGGAATTTAGCACAAACATGCGCGTGACAACTACCGTCTTCTCTATATACCGTGGTTTCAATAAGGTAGTTGTGGATGAGAATACTGCGTGAGGGTCTACTGTTCACAGAACTACTAGTATGTATCAACAGCTACACCTCTATTAAATAGAGGTGTGTAGCTGTTGATGAAAATATTATTTGTATCTCGTTACACAACCAAGTTTCTATCTAATGAATATTCAACAGCTGCATAGCTGTATTTCCTTCAGGCATGACCATTATCGCATAGCAAGTGTAATTTTATTATTTGCGAATTTCCACTCTTATTCTCACACTAGAGATTGATAATTATTGTAACAAGCTCTGTTGTTATTGTTAGAGAAATTTTTCGTTTTGCTCTGCGAACCTGATGAGTTTTCCTGGTGGTATCATTCATGGCCGCTTGCTCATGATGCTCTTCTACTCCTAGTTATGGGTATCTTTTCACATATCACACTATAGGCCTAGGCTACCCATTATACCATAATTTCACTAATTGGAAGGAGAAAAGCAGTAGGGAATCATTATCAACTTGGAATATTATGAAAATCTTCATTGACCGAGCGAAGGTGAGGTCTAAGATTCAAGTCGACGGTTTGGCATTCCTCTTAATGTTTAATTTTTTAGATGTTTATATGTTGCGCATTTACGGCGAAACGCGGTAATAGAATTTCATGAAATTTGACATGTATGTTCTTTTTTAAAATCGCGCGTTCGACGTATATACAAGGTTTTTGGAAATTTTTGTATTTCAAGGATAATATAAAAGGAAAGGAGCCTCTTTCATACGCCATATTAGAGTAAAAATCAGACTATTCATCATAAATCAGCTGTCTAGTGTACTATAGTACTACCCGTTCAAAACATCGAACATCTTGAAAATGTATCTTCCATTAACGTTAGTAGACAGTTGACCATAGTAACTACCCGTTGAAAAACATCGAACATCTTGAAAATTGTATCTTCCATCAACGTTGTAGACAGTGTTGCAGCCAGACCTGAACAGCGCTCACACTCACATTCCGGGACGACACGTCACGGTACGATATAGGACAGAAAGCTCTTGTTTATTTAGGATTTTTTCTAATAATTTTTAATTGATAATTATTTATCATTTTGAGAAAACAAAGCACAGGTCAATGTAACTCACTGAGCGCGAGGTCTACTGTTCACAGAACTACTAGTAACATGATTAACATTTACATTGTTGAACATTACAAGGATTAGGCTCTATTGGTCTCTATACCAGCCTCCATTTCTTTCTTGGTCTTGAGATGCTTATAGGTATCCACCCCTTTCTTTTTATTTTAAATAATTATGTTTTCGAACACTCGGCCCATGCGCTCAGGTTTTAACCTTTTCAGGGACCTTCTGTACTCAATATTAATCTATTTTACTTCCAACTTATTTTGTTATTGTCAATTGTATAGACATGTATGCATTTTGTTTTGAAGGAAAAGGTATTGGATTGTTTGATTGGTCTTCTATGCCTCGCTTTCCTTCGGGTTTGTACTCCCATGCTAATATTTATTCAACTTCCAACGGCACAACACCAATTCTACATAGAAATAACATAGCAAATCCAGATAATAATATCCAGCAAAAAATATATATAAATAATATAAAATATTAGAAAATGCAGAAAAATAACATAGAAAAAGAGATACAATCAAAAAAATATCCTATTATAATAAGCGTATTTTATATCTGGTTATTTATCTGGTGCAATCGAATTTTTATCATCATAAACTTACTGTGTTCCAAATTTCGTGAAATCGTTAGAGCTGTTCTCGAGATCCGTTGGACATAAATAACCCAATTATAAATAAATATAATAACCAAATATAAAAATATTACAGATATTACTCGCTTAATATAATATGATAGATTATCATTTCAATCTCAAATACGGTAAAATCACCTTCAAAACTATACCTCGTATTTTACAGGATTTTTAGTTAATTCTCTCATAGTCTTCAGTTAGAGAGCACTCATGCATTACAGGCTTACTTTATTTCGCACATCGTTTCTTCAACGACAATCACTGTGGTTATTGATTGTCGATTGATGGCTCATTGACCAATCAATGGATCTTACAACCACAATCAAGTGTTTATTGATTGATGTCAATCACGTTGAGGTCATTGATCATCAATGGATCTTGCAGTTGTCGATCAATCTTGATTTGAGGGCATCAATCAGTATAAGTGATTAGCTTTTCAGCAGACGTCCGTCACGCGTGACGTATCATCGGAAGGTGTTGAAGATTTGATTGCTGTGATGAAATCTATGGTACTGAGAAGTGTTCATCAGTATTTCAGCCGCCACTTCGCTCGCCTGTGTTACATAAGGTGGACTGTT
>NW_024093959.1:0-10754 GCF_014356525.2 Nilaparvata lugens | reverse complement strand
TGGGAATCATTTGTAAACTGTGCAACTGAGAGAGAACATAACGTTGTTATGTGAGTTCGTTCAAAGCAGCATACAATATCTGCTTTGTTAATGATAGACAAGGATAGGAATAACAATGCTAATGAAAACACTGCCATTATAACGTGGACCTCAACATATAAAATTCGAAAATTGTCAACTAAACAAGATACTCATCATAGAGATCATCCCAGAAAATTTGGAAATTTCCCATTAAAGGGGAAAATTGCCACATAAAACATTCTAGAAAATTTGGAAATTTCCCATTAAACAGGAAAATTACCACAGGGATGATCCTAGAAAATTTGATGCTTGTAAGGAGTGGACAGTTTTCAATTTCCCAATCAGAATCGATTGAATTCATGAGCGTATGAATACCAAGTAGCTCCGGCGATATGGAGGAATATTGAAATAAGGTAAGAATTCCCTCCAACTCAACGCAAAACTCTCGTTTCTATGCAGCTAATTAGGGTGATGGGATCGGGAGTCTGAGATCCTGATACAGTAAGTTGATAAGGCAGGATTCCTTCCTTCTGTGCTAAGGCTGTCAGATCGTCCAGATTTCACGTTTACACCGACATTACACAGTACACACTTTCTACTGTGATGTCCACGTTATAATGACAGTATTCGGTTAACATTGCTGTTGCTATCCTTGTCTAACATTCGACAAAGCATATAGCGATATCCTTGTATAACACCGCAAGTTAGATCGAGGTTTAGCTATTTCTCCCCTGAAAATGTATTTATTAATTATGTGAATATTTCCTTTTTCAGTGATGATAATGTGAAATTTTTTCTATGTTAGGTTTTGAAGCATCCAGATAGAATAAAGTAAAGGGTTCCAATATCTTCATGTTTTGTAGATCTTAGCCATTTTTTCATCAACTTAAATCTAAAATAGAGAGTCTGATTTAAGTAATAAACTGTACATTTATTTAAGGGTTAACTTTCTCCTAAAAATTAATCTACTTTGTGAGAATAATTGAGGAATGGAAATTTGTGAAGTGAACAACTACAAGACTTGACCTATTCGGACTATGTGTAGCTCATCTAAATTTGGGAGAGGAATAGCACAAGGTTACCTTATTTTCTCTCTCTATCATTTTGATGATGTACTTTCCGTATCAATCAATGAAGAATAGAAAATATCAATAGTTTGAAATAGGGAAAATTTCATAGTGAGGTCTAGGTTATAGGAACGCATTTTTCTCAAGATATGAGCGTGTAAGCAAACATTGATAAATGCAACTTTTAAACCACCCTCATCCTTCAGAACAAGGGATAGGGATGAGGACTTTTGATATGTTCACCCCCTAACTGATCCTATTGAAGCTGCAGAATCAAAAATTGTGTTCAAAACATTCTCTCCAAATTCCTTTGTCAATTGGTCTATTTTTGCATAACTGAAGATCTCACACTCAATTCTGAAGCTGCTGCAACAGTCGTGGGGATGTGCGTAAACTTGTAAGATATAGATCAAATGAAGAGAATTTTATGCTCTATGAGCCCATGATCAGCATGAATTTTTCCATCGATATTCAAAAAGTTATAAGGACAAAAATAGCAAAGAATTGAGGGAAAATGTGTTTTTTTCAAAAATGTCACATCTTCTAGAGCGGATATCTCGAAAAGTGAGAGAGATATAGAAATATTTGTTGAATCAATATTATAGGAAATTATGTAGGTTTATTTTCTTATGGAATAGTCATGTCTGTAAAATGCATAGTTTTCGAGTTATATGCGAGAAACCAAAAAATGGTAACTTTGAGCCACCCCCACCCCCTTAGCACAGGGGGTAGGGTTGGGGACTTTTGATATGTTTACCTCCTCACTACCCTAAACAGAACTGCGGGGTCGGAAATTGTCTTCCAGACGTTTCCCTATATACCCTTCTTTGAGCATTCATTGCCTGGACTATGTCTATCATTGAACAAACCGGATAGCGCTATCTCTTTCTCACTTTGCTCTGTTGCTAGATCGTCTCTGAACAATATAGAATCGATAATTAATCAACAAAATATTTATATTGATCATGAACATTCATTATTGAATTATTGAAAATATAATTTATTGCTTGATAAAATGTAATTGATTATTTCAAACTAGAATGAACAGTTAATATTACATCAATAAACCTGTATCAGCTACCGTCTATAGAAGTCATTGACAGGACAATATCGGCAATTTAGTTCTCCTATCTTTCTCCACTGTCATTATAACGTGGACCTCACTTTAGTCCATGATATAACCTTTCGATATAACCTCCATTGTCTCTTCAAAGTCATTCAACTTTCTATATCAGTTTCTATGGTTAATGTCTGATGTATACATGTCTATAGGTGCGTACAGATTTAATCAGATTTTACAGATTAATCAGCTGATGCCAAGCTTTACGAACATGAGCAATTCACTTTAATCAGCTGATACCAAGCTTTTTATATCATTATCTTACCGTTCCTGTAAACATACATATATAATCAGCTGTTTAGAAGTGAATTGCTCATGTTCGCGGCGCGTATATCTGTACGCACCTTATGAAGCGCACAGTTCAATCTTGAACCCTCAGAGCTTATTATGAGACTTCCTTGATATTGAATCTGGGTAGACATTTTCGAAATAGCCCAATACCCCAACAAGTGTCTAGAAAATCACTTTGGCATCCTATCATAGCATGATTTAACACTCCACTCTCCTAAATTGACTCACAAGCTTCTCAAACCAAATTTCTCACGTAGCAAACTTGTTAGCAAAATTAATAATATTGTGAAGCTCAGTATTACCTTGTGCATGGAACTGAATTGATATGAGTCTATTATCTAGATTATTGGGTTTCCTCAGAATTTTCCCTTCTAAAAACAGACTCTGCTGCTGATATCCCACAGAACCATTACAGAGCTAATATCAGCTATGTTATGTGATTAATATAACTAAATATGGTATGTGATACAATAATGCGTCACAGAATTCATTCAATTTTGGAGTACTCTTCTACCTTAATAGAGTCAAGTTGTAAATAGAGTCCTAAATGGAGTTAACTCGTTTTAGATATTGAATAAATAATACTCTTGATATCAACCAACCATCTTTATTTTAATACATTCAAGACTTAACTGTTATTAACGTTCTGGTAACTAATTTATTGAAATCATACCCAAAACGGGTATGGTTACAAGAATTGCTTCTAAATGGGCATAAAATAAAATTCAAGCTTGACAGTGGAGCTGATGTTAATATTTTACCATTTCACATTACACATTTTCTCGAATTTCAAGCTTATTTTCAATTTTAGGTGAACATGTTACTGAACATTATTTGCAGAGATTTTCATGTTCAATCTTCTCCACTTGTAATTTCTTATCCAAATTGAATCTGAAGCCTGATAGTTGGGAATCTAAAATCAGACTTTGATCAGACATAGATCGGGCGGAGCTCCTAAAACTTTTACTGATATGAAACTTGTGGCATTGATAGAGCTTATCAATGACTATTTCAGGTATGAATTCGATCGGAATCATTGGAGCCGTTTTTGAAAAAATCGCGGAAAACCTTGTTTTTGACAACATTTTTGCCATTTTAGCCGCGATCTTGGATTGCATTTTATCGAAATTATTTGTATCGGATCCTTATAGTGTAAGGACCTTACGTTCCAAATTTCAAGTCATTCCGTTAACTGGAGATGAGATATCGTGTAAACAGACGCACATACACTCATAACACACACCACACACACACACACCACACACACACACACACACACACACACACACACACCACACACATACAGACCAATACCCAAAAACCACTTTTTTGGAATCAGGGGACCTTGAAACGTATAGAAATTCAGAAATTTTGGTACCTTATTTTTTTCGGAAAGCAATACTTTCCTTAACTATGGTAATAGGGCAGGAAAGTAATAAAGCTTATCTGTATAAATCTTCTCAAGTATTTTATTAGTGTAGAAACCCGCAACAGTATTTTTAATCAGGCTTTGAAATACCTGTAAAAAATATGTCACTGTGAATTTCCAAACTTGCAAAAAGCTCCACTACATCATGAAGTTCTTGTGACTTCACAATTCAAGTTCTAGATGACAATAAATTTTTGTCCAATTCTTGAATCAAGAGTATCAGGGGGATGAAGTGGTTACACAGCGGTTCCACAGAGTGGAAACTGTAGCATAAGCTCTCCACCAGATTTATAACTCGCCTTGTTTGGTAAGAGCGCATTACAAATCGGACGAGAACTGTTGAAAGCAAAGTTTTGCAGCCACGTTGCTCTTACGGAAGCAATGAAACTCGGAAACGACGCTAATAGGAAGATATAAGAGTGTTTCCACTATTTCCACTCAAGAAAGCCTGGCTGAACACCTCTGTTTTTAATGGATATCAGGAAGTTATAGTGTTTCCAAGATTGTTACAAGTGAGAGTGTTTGCTATCATGAACAATTGGTATAAAAAAGATGATTTCTCTATTATATTAAATATAATTTTGGAACCTGTTTATGAACCACACGACACCGTGAATAAAAGGCTAACAGCTTAGTAGCGCTGAACTTATGTGAAGTACATGGAAACTTACATGCTGAACTTTGGGCCGGTTTCTGAGCTCAAAATTCAGCTGAATTCTTGACTTCAAACAGCTGGAGTCAGAAAATTAGCTTTCCAAAACAGGGCGTAGTCGTAATTTTACTTTCCTCGCCCTATTACCATAGGTTAGGAAAGTATCGCTTTCCGAAAAAATTTAAGGTACCCCAATTTTCAAATTTCTATACGTTTCAATGTCCCCTGAGTCCGAAAAGTGGTTTTTGGGTATTGATCTGTATGGTGTGTGTTGTGTGTTGGGTGTGTATAAGTGTATGTGCGTCTGTGTACACGATATCTCATCTTCCGGTTAACGGAATGACTTGAAATTTGGAACGTAAGGTCCTTACACTATGAGGATCCGACACGAACAATTTCGATCAAATGCAATCCAAGATGGCGGCTAAAATTGCGAAAATGTTGTCAATTACAGGGTTTTTCGCGAATTTCTCGAAAACAGCTCCAACGATTTTGATCAAATTAAAACCTGAAATAGTCATTAACCTAAGCTTTATGAACTGCAATAAGTCCTATATCTGTGAAAATTTCAGGAGCTTTGCCCCATCTATGCAAAGTTTGATTTTAAATTCTCAATTATCAGCCTTCATATACAATTTAACCAAAAAAATTCAAGTGGGAAAGATTGAGCATGAAAATCTCTGTCCAGTAACAGTTCCACCTAGAATTGAAAATAAGCTTGAAATCCGAGAAAATGTGATTATTAAATTGCAAGCTGTTGGCAACTGTTGATTCTATTGAATGATTCACTATGAAAAGATAGCAGACCTCGTGTGTCTCCAGCGTTATTGCCCTGTCACTAGCTGGCTCAAATCTTTGAATAGTAGACTTGAGATGCGCGTGTACACTAGCGTCAGGTGATCAATTTTCTTAACGGCAAGGAAAGTTGTGTGAGTGCGCCACACCAGATTTTTATGATTACTTTTATTTTCTCATTTCTATAATAGAAAACGTGTTTCCTTGACAAAATGAAACATTCCTAAATAATTCGAAATAGCGGAAAATTTACACTATTTTCTCTTTATTTTATTTTGTGTTCAAATTCCTAGTTTTTCGAAATTTTATTTAAACATGAACTGCGACCACGCCCCGTTTCGGAAAGCTTTTTTTCTGACTCAAGTTAGTTCAAGTCTGGAACTTAGCTAAATCCTGAGCTTGGAGACCGGCACTTAGTGGTATAGAATGTGATAATCCTATACTCTGTGGCTGAACAATGTGCACATTCGGAAGTGAGTCTGCGCGAATGCAGGAGATGAATAAATAAAATAGATAATTTTTGAAGCCTGAGTGACGTAGTATAATTATAGCAGAAGACAAAATATAATGAAGAAGATGATAGTGAAACGATATATTTGGTATGAGTGTCGAACTTAAAGCTAATTTCTTTTTGAAACAGACTCTACCCTTTCTGAATTTATCCTAAAACAAACAGTCCGATTCTCATGATATCTAGTCACGAACTCTATTATAATATACTAGCAGGTAACCCGTGCTCGCAAGGGTCCATTTTAAAACTTGACAAACTGAAAACTTGACCGAGTGGAGTCTTGAAGAGTTTGAAGTATGCCTAGAAACATCCTCGGTTAATTAAGAATAATATATATATTCTATATATTATATATGCAAAATTTCTGTGAGTTGTGTAATTCTGAATGAATTAATAAATAAATAAAATAGAATAAATAATTTCAAGTTAATTTCAATCCAGTAGTTTTTTTTAACATCTTTATTGCCCATAAAAACAAAATACAGAATAAAAACTTACAAAAGAAATAATCTAGATTATAATATAATGCTATTTTACAAATAAATTAAAATTACATGGCCACCCAGCAAGGGCAAACACCTGACCACTGAGTGAGAGTATCAGCTGTTTAGACAATATCAAAATTATTTACTAATAATCAAAGCTACAAAAATCGAAGTTAACAATAAATTATAGTAATTATAATATTTGACTGATGTCGAAGAAAAATTTTTGTATCACCCACTTATTTATCTGTTCCATACTCTGTCTACCTATTAGAAAGAGATTCTGACAATGCATTTGGCATGATATTTATTATTTTTGAGCTAAGATACCCCAATTGTCTTCGCACTATTGTCAAATCTGATAGTTAATATTATAAATGTTATGAGATGTAACTCTCAGGTTATACATAGAAACGTTATTATTCACTGTAAATTCATCATTCCTCATCCATGCATAGTAGAGAAGTTTCTTATATAAATTTGACGTACTGTCATCACTTTAAATTCGGCAAATGTTTCCACTACTAGAAAAAGCCCTTGGCTTATTAAGAATTGCTTTTATTATCATTTTTTGAAATGTAAAAATTTTATTCATGAAACATATACGCTCCTCCCCATACCACTAACCCATATTGCAGCACCGATTGAACATAGGCAAAGTAAAGACAAAGCAAAGTTGGACGTGATGATGCGTCAAACATAATTTTCCTATCCCGTACGTGTATAAGCCAGTTCTCTACTTTATTAAGATAGATTAGATAAGTTCTTCAACTTGGTGCTAACCTAATAAAGTGACAGAACTCAAATCCTGTTTAGAAACCTCCTCAACTTGATGTCAACCTGGCAAAATTGGACTGGTTATTTATTTAGTTGCCGAATTTAACCATCTGTTTCGAAGAGGTAGAGCCAAAAGCAACATCAACTCATACAATAGTGTCTTAAGTCACAAGGACGGGAAAGGGCCTTTTGCAGGCAAGGCGTTAGCCGAGACTAGAATTCCATTAGAGCACTGCAAAAGACATTCACGTCCAAGTAACTTATACTATCTTTTGTCTTGATAATCTAGGATAGAATGATTGAGAAACAGAAAACATTAACTGCTTGTGCTGACATTTCCACATGCATTCTATAAACATATAGCCTGGTTTACAAGTTTCGAATCAGGAATTTCTTGATTGTTGCGCTAAAAGGCGGATTTTGTACAGTTTTCTGTTCCTAATTCGGAAAATACTCGACTGTGAAGAAAACATGATGATTCTATTACAGTATAGTATGCTGAAAATCATATGTTTATTTGTTCTACAATCAGCTGTTCACAGGCTTGATTCCATAGATGTGAAACAGCTGAAATTAAATGACTATAACAAAAACATAATTTTCGTCCACTGCTCAGAAAGCAGGTGTTTTCCAGTCCCTAGAAAAATCTGAAAGACCTTGTTCGCAGACGACTCTCGTCTGACGTAAGAAACAGGTTTCTTTCGGCCTAGCCGGGAAGAGTACTCTTTCCTGCCACTCATGGAAGTCGTAGTGATAAGTCATCCGCTAGATCGGGCGAGTGTCAACTTTCTCCATCTGAAGTCGCCATTATTTCAGTTCGAATTTCGAATCAAACTAATTCAGCATTCACTTCACAACCATTTTTATTCAATTATTTATTGTTGATTAGCGCATTCCAAATTTTCAAAATGCTTGAAGATGACAACGCCTGTGATATTCCAAGTGAAATTTTAAAAGAATCTGAAATCCTGACTGCAAATCTTCTGCCACTAAAATCAAGAGATAGGTATGATAACGAGTATTCTTTATTTTGTATTCTTTATTTATTTTGTCGGCAATACCTTTAGTGTGCCGAAAATAATATCGTTCGCACCACGGGCAAAAATCTTTTTCCGGCCCTCAATCTTTTCGAGCTCTGGGCTCACGGCCTCGGACTTGAAAACCGACTTCCAGCCGTAAAAAAACTCATTTTCTGCTCTAGGTGCGAAATATACTATTTCCTATCCCGTACGTGTATAAGCCAGTTCTTCCCTTTATATAGATTATTATCAAATACAGCATCACCTTATTATACAAACATATTAATGCTCTTGCATTGAAGGACTCCTATTGAGCAGCTCACAAGTATTAAACTTTGAACTAATATGCTTATCAAAACAGACCATACTATCCTCTGTTGCATCCAATGCTTCCTATATACATTCTAGAGGTCTTCTAGCTACTTCCAACAGTTTATACCTATAAAACATTCACATCATAATACATAATACATAGTTACAACGAACAATGTACCTACAATACATTCTGGAAGGTATTCTAGCTACATTCTTGAATGTATTCTAGGTACACTGTTGTTCCGTTCTCGAAAAACTTTTAGAAGTTTACGTTTCCGCCTGACCATATTTGCCCTCAAACCAGTTTTGGATCCTATCAATCTGCTCCAATAGAGAATCGAAGTTGTTTTCGAACAGCGCTTAAGCCTTGTTTTGTAACGGGCCATGTTACGCTCGCAGAGCTAACGGTGTGTTACGTTATGATTACAAATTGTAATTTACACAGATAGAATATTCAGCCTGAATAATGCATTAGAAGTAATTTGAATTGAGACTAAATATTCATGATCTGAGTATCGTCTACACGGATAGCTTATGTTGTTTATCGTTCCAGTGTGGAATTTTGAAGTTGGTGTTTAACTCACAATAATAATAATATGCCATCAGAAAATTAGTCTGATAACAACTTGAGCTATCCTCTGTAGAAGGGAGAGACAACGCAGAGAATCGGCAATGCTTATCTCCTATCTTTATTCACTGCCATTATAACGTGGACCACACCATGGCCAGTCGGTGACAAACAAAAGTGACCGGTTTGATTGGAATGATTCTGGAGTGAAGTTGAAAACTCAGGAACGTTATGAATGATGAATATTCAATGTGACTGCTCATTTTCCACACAGCAGTTGTAGAAACAAAAATCTGGTGTGGCGCACTCACACAACTTTCCTTGCCGTTATGAAAATTGATCACTGACGCTAGTGTTCCCGCGCATCTCAAGTCTACTATTCAAAGATCCAAGCAAGCTGGTGACAGGACAATACCGCTGGAGACACACGAAGTTTGCTATCTCTTCATAGTGAATGATTCAATAGAATCAACAATAATTTACAATTGAATAATCACATTTTCTCGAATTTTAAGCTTATTTTCAATTTCGGGTGAAAATATTAATGAACATTAATTGTAGAGATTTTCATGCTCAATCTACTCCACTTGGTTTTTTTTGTTTCAATAGTATCTGAAGCCTGATAATTGGGAATCTATCTGCATTGATGGGGCGGAGCTCTTGAAATTTTTACAGATATGGGACTTGGGGCAGTTGATAGAGCCTATCGATGACTATTTTTAGGTATGAATTTGATCAAGTCGTTGGAGCCTTTTCCGAGAAAATCACAAAAAAACCTGTTTTTGACAACATTCTCGCCATTTTAGCCGCCATCTTGA
This sequence comes from Nilaparvata lugens, assembly GCF_014356525.2. NCBI lineage: Eukaryota > Metazoa > Arthropoda > Insecta > Hemiptera > Delphacidae > Nilaparvata > Nilaparvata lugens. The sequence continues at coordinate 886 of NW_024093959.1, read as the reverse complement.
ATTGCATTTGATCAAATTGTTCGTGTCGGATCCTTATAGTGAAAGGAACCTAAGTTCCAAATTTCAAGTCATTCCGTAATTGAGAGATGAGATATCGTGTACACAAACGCACATACACTCATACACACACACACACACACACACACACAACACCTACAGACCAATACTCTCAAAACCAGTTTTTTGGACACAGGGACCTTGAAACGTATAGAAATTTAGAAATTGGGGTACCTTAATTTTTTTCGGAACTAATTACCTATTACCTATGGTATAGGGCAGGAAAGTAAAAATCGCTTTGCTCTAGAAATGAGAATCATTTTCCGTGATTCTCTGCGTTCAGTAATATCATAGAGTAGATAGTTTAAAATTATTAAATACTAGCAGGTATTTCAACTTCATTTAATATAAATGTTTATACCTTCATAGGTTCTAACTAGAAATCCTACGATCTGCAACCGTCCAACTGAAAACTTGACCAACTGATATCTAGGAGAATTGAAATTAGGCCTGTAACCATCCTTGATTGATAGTGGAGAAAGGGAAGAGAATAGCATTGACGATTCTCTGCCTTGTCACTGCCTTCTATAGAGGATAGCTGATACCGGTATATCGGATGTAATATGAACTGCCAATAATTCTTGTTTGAAATGATAATATATCTCATTCGTCAAAAAATCTATTTTTCGATAATTGAACAATGAATTTTCATAACTGAGATATAAATATATTCCAAAATATTTAACAATTATTTTCTTACATTGTGGAAAACGATCTAGCAACGTTGTAGATTCAGGATAGCTCTATCCGCTCTGTCGAATGATAGAGAAGGATAGCAACACGAATGTTAATCAATACAGTCATAAAACGTGGACCTCACTATATAGTT
>NW_024093958.1:0-8355 GCF_014356525.2 Nilaparvata lugens | reverse complement strand
CACTCTATAGCCTTGTCTCTATACACTCAACGAGATGATTCCTAATGAATGAGAAGGAGAAAAGAGAAAAACGAGTTATGATAAAAGGATATTTACAGTATTTGTTAGAAGGATTCATTACGGGTTCATGAAGGGTTTAGTCAAAGATTTTGTTACGTGACAATATAATGTATATAGAAGAAATTCCGGAATGTAAATAACTTGCGCAACTAGATTAGTCATTAAATTATGTTATTAACTTCGTAATATTAAATATATTTAGGTAGGTGAATTAGGTTTAATTTTATTTCTTTGATCGGCTGCATACTCGTGGTAAATGATTGTACAGTTTTCCCACGGTTAGTAGGAATTGATTGTTTGGTAAATCGGGTGATGATCAATTTTTGAAGTCATCAACAGTCATAATACTATGTATGTAAATGATGTCTCTAATAATAATAATAATAATAATAAGTTATTTAGCATAAGACGATTTATCATAATATTCTATACTATACCCATTTTCAATAGCTTAATACTCATCCATTCATAGTTAAGAATTATACATTCACATAGTTAGGAGTTAGTACATATAGATAATATATATTCCAATTCATAAAATAATAAGAATAATGTCTAAGGCCTCATATTTTATATTCTATTCGCTTTATATTTCATCTTATTTTGTTGATATCCCTATTCTTTATTAGTTTACCTTCCGTGAGTAATACAATTATAATCTTATCTTAGGTTTATTCAGTTCAACTGAATCCATTTTAGTTCACTTTAATACAATTCAGTGATAGAGATTTCCTGTTGGAATACAATAATGGATAGAAATTTCATAGCTACGGAATGTACATCAAGCGTGTGTCATTGCTCTCCGATGGCTCGCTAGCGTTGCAGTTTCAACCATTATTATCTTTGAATCGAAGTCGATGTAGAATAGTATTGCCTACTGAATTGCTTTATATTGTTAAAAATATATTGCACTCTCAACTCTATAGTAATGATAGTTAGATTTCAATACATTCAGCTGAGTGAAAAAGTTTCATCCTTTACTATTATGATCAAACGTACTTCATATTTTACAACAGCAGAGTAACATAGAACCAATTAAAACTATGATGTCTTTTAAACCGTTTCCCTTGTTAGAGTTTGCCAAGAAAATAACCAGGGACTCAATAAAGTGATTGAAGTATTCAAGATTATTATACTCGGTCCGTCTTAGTAACTACTTAAAAGGTGGACACGTCCATATTGTTTTGTCTGACTCTTGCCACAGTTTTAAAGACTCTTGCCACAAATCTCAATTAGTTATACATTTTGCTGAATTCGGAATGATTAAAGAGATTTCTTTTGAAGAGGGCCCGCTTCAAATTGGATCCTACTATCAATCCAGAAATTCGACTCTCCAAATCATACAGAATGCCTCTATGGTAACATATCCTGATTAGATTTCTTTTTGCGTGTTTCACACCGGAGAGGAAGGGGAGTGTGCCGGGCACTGTCTTTAATCAGGCCTTTCCCAAGTTATAATAGTAAATTTAATACGCAATAGACTAGAGCCATTATGTAAGTGAGTTAGCGAAATAAATATTTTCTCTCTCATTATGAACGGCCATGACTTCGAGTTTCCCATGATAGATATTTAAAAATTGTGGCTCCGAGTCGTCGAGGAATGTAGATTATGGAATTATCTCAAAACTTAGCCTTCTTGTCGCGACAAAAATGCGATAAGTTGGAAAACAGCAAGCATTGAAATTATAACAAACTACCGATTTTGCAGTTACTATTTGGTCCAAAGGCTGTAGAAGCCACGCGACGATTGGTCAAATTGATTCCATTCGCCCAATAGGAGACCTGTTCTAAATACAGTAGTGGGGCGATTCCCCAGCGACAGACCAGATTACGTTTCGGAGGACACTTGCTAGGAGCACTACGAGAGTAAAGATGTAGTCACTATGTTTCGCCCTTTTGGGCAGGTTTATAAGTTTATTTCAGTAGTTAATGTAGGAGCAAGTTTATTTTTTATTAATGTTTAAATTTACTAGTAGTGCCATGTCCTGAAAGGTTTAATTGTGTTTCTTCATCATGTACGAATAATTGTTTCTTCAAATAACCGCTAAGGTACGTAAATAAGGTTAAAATATAATACAGGGAATTTTATTGATTGAAACTTCCATAAGAGTATTGAATTATTAAGCCTGTTATTTTTCAAGTTAATAATATTGATTGAGAATAATCCTTTTGATTTTATTAGTGATGGAAGATACTTATAATTTTTTTCTACAGAAGTATAGAAAGTTTTCAGTTACGTTACATTTGAGTTACTGTTCCTGGAGATATATTATCGTAGAGTATTGCTGAAAGTCAGGAAGATAGCCTTTAAATGAAATGAAACTTTTAAGAATTGTTCATATTGAGTTTATGACATTTTTAATTATATTTTTCAGACTCTGTTTTCTTATGTCATTAAGGCTTTTGAATGATTTAGTAAATTTTTTATGATAGAAATCTTAATAGATGAAGAAGAAAGTTTTTCTTCTCCAGAAATTAATATAATGAATGTTCAATTTTAATACAATTTAAATTATTTTCTATGTGTCTACTAATTTTATTTAATTAAAGGTGAATCTTATAAGGCAAACATTATCTTTCCTTAAAGTGAAATTTTCAATATTTTTTCTTTTATTGTGTAATAAAGTGTCTTGTTTTATTAGGTGATAAATTCATAATTTCAGTTGATACTAGTTTTTGGACTTGTATTTGTAGGTAAATCAAATCATAAACTCTGAATGTTCATTTTTAATTAAGGTTCTGAGCAGTTTGGGCAAATGCCCGTTATTTACACTTGGATTGCGTCCTAAAGTTCATAATTAATAAATAAAATAAATGTTGGCTAGCGCACAAGTTTCCAACAATACTAGCCGAGTACTATATGAAAAATTATATTTGATTTTGCAAAACCAAACGAAAAATATCATAAAAGTTAACATCATAATTAATGAAGTATTCATTTTTCTAAAAGCATTATATTAATTATTACGAGTGTTTTCATAAAGTTGCATTGTAGTTAATGACACTCTGGCAAGTAAATTTGTTTTAAATCTGTTAAATTTTGAGAAGGAAATCAGAACGTCAAGATAAAATCTAATTAAATAACAGAATAAACTCCTGTTTTAGCTTTTGATGAATTGTAGGAAGGTTAGAAATTAATGCTGTAATACATTTATTTACAGCGGTTCATGTGTGTCCCCAAACCAACTTCTTGTACTACACCCTTTGGTTCCGCAACTTTATGTAAACCTTTTTTTTTTGTTTTTTTTTTTTTTTTTAAGCTTGCCATGCTGATTTATAGGTTAATACTATAGAAAAAACACTACAATTTGAAATAATTGAAAAATACAAACAGCTCAATAAACATTGGCAACTAAAATCGAACAACAGAAACAACAATTTCATGTTACTTTGTTGACATTCTTCATCTGATTCGGGGGCGCTTACTATCCCCGTTTAGATAGCAATACGTCACAAACCAACAATATCAGTCATCAAATAACAAATAATTAACTTCAACATAAAATTACTCAAGAAAGAAAAGCCCGTTGAACCCAAGTTTCGTCGATAGTAACCCATATAACCATTTCATAAAATTTGAATCCCCACTTTTGATTGACATTCTCGAATGAACCTTTGTTTCACTACACTGCACTTTCGTTGGTCTGTACGTGGCTTTATCGTCGGGGTTACAGTACCTTGTTTTTGGCGGTGAGCTTTTACCGGTTGAATTGGCTTGACGGCGACGTCCTCTTACGTCTAGACCTGTCGTCTGAACGGGTGTCTTGAAGCGGTGTTGGATAGGTTTTTGTGAGTATGGCGCCACTCTATAGCCTTGTCTCTATACACTCAACGAGATGATTCCATGAATGAGAGGAGAGAAAAGAGAAAAACGAGTTATGATAAAAGGATATTTACCGTATTTGTTAGAAGGATTCATTACGGGTTCATGAAGGGTTTAGTCAAAGATTTTGTTACATGACAATATAATGTATATAGAGAATTCCGGAATGTAAATAACTTGCGCAACTAGATTAGTCATTAAATATGTTATTAACTTCGTAATATTAAATATATTTAGGTAGGTGAATTAGGTTTAATTTTATTTCTTTGATCGGCTGCATACTCGTGGTAAATGATTGTACAGTTTTCCCACGGGTTAGTAGGTAATTGATTGTTGGTAATCGGGTGATGATCAATTTTTGAAGTCATCAACAGTCATAATACTATGTATGTAAATGATGTCTCTAATAATAATAATAATAATAATAAGTTATTTAGCATAAGACGATTTATCATAATATTCTATACTATACCCATTTTCAATAGCTTAATACTCATCCATTCATAGTTAAGAATTATACATTCAAATAGTTAGGAGTTAGTACATATAGATAATATATATTCCAATTCATAAAATAATAAGAATAATGTCTAAGGCCTCATATTTTATATTCTATTCGCTTCATATTTCATCTTATTTTGTTGATATCCCTATTCTTTATTAGTTACCTTCCGTGAGTAATACAATTATAATTATCTTAGGTTTATTCAGTTCAACTGAATCCATTTTAGTTCACTTTAATACAATTCAGTGATAGAGATTTCCTGTTGGAATACAATAATGGATAGAATTTTCATAGCTACGGAATGTACATCAAGCGTGTGTCATTGCTCTCCGATGGCTCGCTAGCGTTGCAGTTTCAACCATATTATCTTTGAATCGTAGTCGATGTAGAATAGTATTGCCTACTGAATTGCTTTATATTGTTAAAAATATATTGCACTCTCAACTCTATAGTAATGATAGTTAGATTTCAATACATTCAGCTGAGTGAAAAAGTTTCATCCTTTACTATTATGTCAAACGTACTTCATATTTTACAACAGCAGAGTAACATAGAACCAATTAAAACTATGATGTCTTTTAAACGTTTTCCCTTGTTAGAGTTTGCCAAGAAAATAACCAGGGACTCAATAAAGTGATTGAAGTATTCAAAGATTTTATACTCGGTCCGTCTTTAGTACCTACTTAAAAGGTGGACACGTCCATAGTTTTGTCCTGACTCTTGCCACAGTTTTAAAGACTCTTGCCACAAATCTCAATTAGTTATACATTTTGCTGAATTTCGGAATGATTAAAGAGATTTCTTTTGAAGAGGGCCCGCTTCAAATTGGATCCTACTATCAATCCAGAAATTCGACTCTCCAAATCATACAGAATGCCTCTATGGTAAATATCCTGATTAGATCTTTTTGCGTGTTTCACACCGGAAGGAAGGGGAGTGTGCCGGGCACTGTCTTTAATTCAGGCCTTTTCCCAAGTATATAGTAAATTTAATACGCAATAGACTAGAGCCATTATTGTAAGTGAGTTAGCGAAATAAATTATTTTCTCTCTCTATTATGAACGGCCATGACTTCGAGTTTCCCATGATAGATATTTAAAAATTGTGGCTCCGAGTCGTCGAGGAATGTAGATTATGGAATTATCTCTCAAACTTAGCCTTCTTGTCGCGACATAAATGCGATAAGTTGGAAAACAGCAAGCTTTGAAATTATAACAAACTACCGATTTTGCAGTTACTATTTGGTCCAAAGGCTGTAGAAGCCACGCGACGATTGGTCAAATTGATTCCATTCGCCCAATAGGAGACCTGTTTCTAAATACAGTAGTGGGGCGATTCCCCAGCCGACAGACCAGATTACGTTTCGGAGGACACTTTGCTAGGAGCACTACGAGAGTAAAGATGTAGTCACTATGTTTCGCCCTTTTTGGGCAGGTTTATAAGTTTATTTCAGTAGTTAATGTAGGAGCAAGTTTATTTTTTATTAATGTTTAAATTTACTAGTAGTGCCAGTCCTGAAAGGTTTAATTGTGTTTCTTCATCATGTACGATAATTGTTTCTTCAAATAACCGCTAAGGTACGTAAAATAAGGTTAAAATATAATACAGGGAATTTTATTGATTGAAACTTCCATAAGAGTATTGAATTAATTAAGCCTGTTATTTTTCAAGTTAATAATATTGATTGAGAATAATCCTTTTGATTTTATTAGTGATGGAAGATACTTATAATTTTTTTCTACAGAAGTATAGAAAGTTTTCAGTTACGTTACATTTGAGTTACTGTTCCTGGAGATATATTATCGTAGAGTATTGCTGAAAGTCAGGAAGATAGCCTTTAAATTGAAATGAAACTTTTAAGAATTGTTCATATTGAGTTTATGACATTTTTTAATTATATTTTTCAGACTCTGTTTTCTTATGTCATTAAGGCTTTTGAATGATTTAGTAAATTTTTATGATAGAAATCTTAATAGATGAAGAAGAAGTTTTTCTTCTCCAGGAAATTAATATTAATGAATGTTCAAATTTTAATACAATTTAAATTATTTTCTATGTGTCTACTAATTTTATTTAATTAAAGGTGAATCTTATAAGGCAACATTATCTTTCCTTAAAGTGAAATTTTCAATATTTTTTTCTTTTATTGTGTAATAAAGTGTCTTGTTTTATTAGGTGATAAATTCATAATTTCAGTTGATATAGTTTTTGGACTTGTATTTGTAGGTAAATCAAATCATAAACTCTGGAATGTTCATTTTTAATTAAGGTTCTGAGCAGTTTTGGGCAAATGCCCGTTATTTACACTTGGATTGCGTCCTAAAGTTCATAATTAATAAATAAAATAATGTTGGCTAGCGCACAAGTTTCCAACAATACTAGCCGAGCTACTATATGAAAAATTATATTTGATTTTGCAAACCAAACGAAAAATATCATAAAAGTTAAATCATAATTAATGAAGTATTCATTTTTCTAAAAGCATTATATTAATTTATTACGAGTGTTTTCATAAAGTTGCATTGTAGATTAATGACACTCTGGCAAGTAAATTTGTTTTAAATCTGTTAAATTTGAAAGGAAATCAGAACGTCAAGATAAAATCTAAATTAATAACAGAATAAACTCCTGTTTTAGCTTTTGATGAATGTAGGAAGGTTAGAAATTAATGCTATACATTTATTACAGCGGTTCATGTGTGTCCCCAAACCAACTTCTTGTACTACCACCCCTTTGGTTCCGCAACTTTATGTAACATTGTTCTGTTTCGATTTTAGTTGCCAATGTTTATTGAAACTGTTTGTATTTTACAATTATTTCAAATTGTAGTGTTATTCTATAGTAGAAACCTATTAAATCAGGATGGCAAGATTAATTGGAGTTTTCTTGACTCTAGCCCGATCACCTGCGTGAATTAGGTATAGACTCAGGTGTTTTCTAGATGTGTCGGCCCATTTCCAAATTTTATTCAAAATTATTTCTTTATCATCTTTTAAATGGTCAGGCAACAACTGCGCCACTCTGCTGTCTAGAGATATTTAAATCTCTGGAATTCAAATTTCTAAAAAATTAAATTTTTCATAACTTACTCTAATCATACTGGATCAATTTTCTGAGTCTATAATTGAAAATCATGCTATGAACGAGTTGACAGTCAGGATTTGGGGTTTGGAGTTGATTGAATAATATTTATATTTGCTACTCCAATTTTTCTGAAGTTTTAATAATTGTAGATGAAAAAATAATGTTATTCAGTTCAGATAAATCCATTAAAGTAAAAATATTTTGAAGTGCTTGAAGATAAGTCAGGCATCATTGAAGCTTAAGTTGAAAGTATTCTAAAACGTCATATTGAAATTGATTATTGAGAAATTAAAGTTTACGTTAGAATAAAATAAATTAGTAGAAGAAACTAGGATATGTGACAAACAGCTGATTCTAAATTCTGAATAAATTTTTTGCATTCTGTAATTCCGTGAATGATGATTGAAATTATGTAATGTCAACATACGTATTCTGGTCTCACGTCTGGTAGTTGAATATCATCATAGTAGAGTGGATGTGAATATTGAGATTTTAAAAGTCAACTCAATTAAATCAGGAAAATTTGGAAATTATTATGGGAGAATGTTTAGGGAAAATAGGGAAAAACTTTTGAAAAGTTTAGGTAGGTTGAAGGTAATCAGAGAATAAATAGGAAACTGTTTTATTAGTTATTGTTGATATGTAGTTTTGAAAGTTGATGAGTAGTTTGGCATGAGATGTTTAAACTAAATAATTAGGTATGTAGATTAAAATTGAAATGATGATCAAATCATTGGGAATTTGTATAAAAATAAGTTGATTGAGATGAGGTTGTTAAGTCCCCTTATCAGTAATGTATTCTCGAAAGGTGAATCAGTTTTATTATTGGAGATATTTTTTTTTAGGGTGATTTCTGCGGTAGGCATGCGTAGTGATAGTGTAA
>NW_024093957.1:0-9311 GCF_014356525.2 Nilaparvata lugens | reverse complement strand
TTTTAAAAGTCAACTCAATTAAATCAGGAAAATTTGGAAATTATTATGGGAGAATGTTTAGGGAAAATAGGGAAAAACTTTTGAAAAGTTTAGGTAGGTTGAAGGTAATCAGAGAATAAATAGGAAACTGTTTTATTAGTTATTGTTGATATGTAGTTTTGAAAGTTGATGAGTAGTTTGGCATGAGATGTTTAAACTAAATAATTAGGTATGTAGATTAAAATTGAAATGATGATCAAATCATTGGGAATTTGTATAAAAATAAGTTGATTGAGATGAGGTTGTTAAGTCCCCTTATCAGTAATGTATTCTCGAAAGGTGAATCAGTTTTATTATTGGAGATATTTTTTTTTAGGGTGATTTCTGCGGTAGGCATGCGTAGTGATAGTGTAAAGATCCGTTGTGTTGGCCGATCAACACCAGACAGGACCATAAGACACAGTAGTGGCTTTAGCACCCACCTTTAATCGATCTCCGTAACTAAAATACGTACAAAACACAAATTTTAAAATACAGTTTAAAAAAATTGAATTTAAAAAGCAGACAAAAGCTTTAAAAAATGGAAGAGAAATATAAAAAATAGCTATGTATTATTCAGGTATTTCCAAAAAATTAAAGAGGATTCGTTCTGAAAAAGCTATCTATTTCTGATGGGATGTGATTAATTTTATAAGTTTCAAAAAAAATTTAAAAATCAAAAGAAATAACTATATTTAGCCAATGAGAAAATATAGCATTATGTTATATTTTCTATATGATAGAGCATAATCCAGGTACTGGATACAGTTTCAAAGACATGTAGAGAGTTTCTCAAAATAAGCAAGTAACTATTTTTAATGGGATGTTTCTAATTGATTTTATTTAGAAGGATGAAGCCTTAGTAATTGGTAATTTATTGAGATATTATAATTGTGGAATGTGAATAGTCTCAATAGATCCTTGCAAGGTTTTCAAAATTGATGTATTGGGTAAAGAAGACAGGATGGATTTTCTTTCTGTTGCCTTCATTGATATGGTTATTATTCATCTTTGTTACTGGATTATAAACCTAATGTACTTCAAGAGGGTACTACAGTTAATAGAGAGATTTATTGAACCTACAAGTTAAGAGCCATCTACACTTGAAGAATAATGCAAATCAGTGAACTTACGCAATGAATTTCGCAATGAATCGAAATGATTTCTATCGAGTCATAGTAATTTCACTGATTTGCATTAATATGAATCAGTAATACCAGTAGCTGAAATAGAGTTTGCTTTAATTGAGGGGATCTTTCGTGAAATGGCATATAAATATACAAGTAGTAGGTTGGAAGGTCTTATTAGATTTAATTGGGAGTAAACCGATTTATGAAACATTATTCATATTATACAAATATTATTATTATCAATATTAATACAAACTACTAGTTGCAAGGCTTTGAGGTAAGAAAGTTATGATTATTAGTTGAATTGATTTATTATTAGAATTTTTAATCTCTAGGAAATTTGGATATCGGATTCCACACTCTACAAGAAGGACAATTCAGATCGAGAGTCAATTCATTCACTACGAGAAGAAATGTCAAGATTGTATGGAGAGAGGGAAAAATTCTATAGGCTATATTTGTGTGCAAAATCAATATAAAACATTCTAAACTGTGCATTGCTGCAGCTAATAGATTAGAGAATAATTATCTGAAAGCTTTCAAATCTAATAATTCCATTTCTATTGGTAGAAAAAGTGCTCTGGAAGAACAAATAGTATTACAGAAGATGAGAGAGGAATAGATTTGTCTAAATTTGTAATGTTGATAACAAAGATATTCATTAATTGAATTTAACGATTGCTTCAAGAGTAGGAAAAAAGAGATCGACAGTAGAAGGATAGAGATTTGATTGAGATGATTGTCATAATTTTGACTCGAAAAAGAACATTGGATACCTAGTGTTGGTAACAAAGATATTTATTAACTAAATTTAACAATTGTTCCAAGTGTAGGAAGGAAGAAATCGAGGGTAGAAGGATAGAGATTTGATTGAGATTGTTATAAATTTGACTTGAACGAAAATATTTGAAACCTGAAAATCTCAATCAAGAAAGAAGAAATCAATCTATTGAGGTAAAAGGGTATGCTATCTAGAAAGCAAGATTAGAAATATGAAGTAGGATATATTAGATTGCTTGGAAATTATTAGGCTATTACTATAACTATTTGATCAATTCCTATCCTTTCAACCTCACAGGACTTATTATGTGCACAGGACTATCAATCTATCATTCTCAATCAAGAGAAGGCAGAAATGAATATTAAGAGAAAGAGAGAGATACTATATATATTCATTTATAAAACAAGATTAGAACAGTAGGAGAACTATGAGGAAGTTTGGAATACCAAACTCTGGGAAAAAGTTTTAAAAAGTACGAGAGAGTTTTAAATTGTAGAAATTTTGAAATAGTAGGAGAAAGTTCAAAATAGTAGGAGAATGTTTGCAATACCTTAGTTCAGGCGTAGTCTGGTCTCCGAGCAAACTGCTGGGCGACTGATGGTTTGAATTTGAACTGGGCGCGGGAAAACCGGAGTTTGAATTTGGCGGGTCATCGTCTGGCGTCTGCGCAGTAACCGTATCCAGAATGTAGAGCATCTCATTGGCTATATCGGTCAGATAGTGGAGATGTTCCTGCGCGCGGTCCACACGGAAGAAACGTTCGGCTGTACACGCTAGAAATTATAAACAAATATGTTTTATTGTCAATAAATGAATAAATAATAATTATTATTCAACAAATATAGCAACCTACCATCTATTACCAACTAATAGAAATAATGTTATGTGTTATATAAATGTGAACATGAGTTTTTATTTATTTAATCATACAAAATTACACAACTTAAGAAAAGTACGACAGGCTAACTTATGCCCAAAACGCTTCCAATTCTAATTTATACAACAGTTCAAATGAAGCTAGTGAATAGTGCAGCAAATGTAGTGTTGAATAGAGATTAGTAACTAAATGCGTAACAACCAAATCAAGTTTCTAGAAATTCCAAAAATGTTGTATGTGATTGATTCAAAAAGAAATAATGCGATTCACATGATCACGTTTTTACCTTGAATCAAAAAACAAAATAGAAGTTTGGTTAACTTATATCAACACAGTAAAGACTAGTTGAATATGCCTGCCAGCTTGTTTCAAGAAAGTACCTAGTCTTTTTTCCATTAGGGCTACTCTTGAATATAAATAGAAATAAAAAGTCTGAGTACCCTTTTTAAAATTGTCCATTTACAACATGTTTCGGTCTTTTTATATTTTAAAAAGGGTACTTAGATTTCAATTTTTATTTATATTCAAGAAAATATTCTGATAAATATGTAATTTAGAATCTTGAAACCCAGTTTTGTATTCTAGAATGTGCCACTATTATATTTACTTTCCTCCACCTACTGTCTAAAGTACTTACTTTACTCCCTGAAACCTAATACTAAAGTGTCACTCTCGGTAGTAAAAAAACAGAAAAAATCCTAGGGAGTAAAAGTGACTCCATTTAAATAACATGGGGAGCATCTCTATTTTGAAACTTACATTGTAATAGGTTAGAAGGTCTAAGCTCAGATGAGAAAGCATAATAGAGGTGTCTGTCATTGAGTCAACTGAATTCAATACCACAACCAGAAATTTGATCAACTCATGAAATATATGTTTGAATGATAATTATTATATTCTTAATATTAGTAGACGATAGAAATTTATACAATTTTTAAAATATTTTATTCTATTCAAAATACCAGCCGACAAATATTTTTGATCTGCAATTCAAATCTGAACCGCGTGATCTGTAGTCAGCCATTTTTGGTAGCTTCTCAGCTGATATAATTGTTACAAATTTTGCCGATAGATAGCGCAATCGGCAGTGCCAATCAGACGACCGGTTTTTAGGTTTTAGATTTAGGTTATGTTGTTAGGAATACGTAACCAATACGTAAGTTATTAGAATGATTTTATTTGCAGTTTCTATAAAAAAATGTAGATGGAGGAAAAATTTTGTGTACATCACGAGCGAAAAATACTTTTTCTCCCTCAGGAAAATTGCTGCCCTCGGCTTCGCCTCAGGCTTCAAACTTTTTCCCACAGGGAGAAAAAGTCGTACTTTTCACTCTAGATATACAAATAACTATCACCTGTTCACTTCCAATTTGTTCACTGTACCACCTAATAGTTCGTTCACTTTACCCAATGTTAACTTTACCACTAAGAATAGTTAGTTTTACTTCAAAATATACTTTATTGTTGGTACAACTTTGATACGTGCCTCTCATTATACGAGGGAAAAGTGAAGAAATAAGAAACAGTAGCTAGAAGTGTAGAGTTTAGACCGTACTAGAGTAGTAAACTGGACTACCAGAAAACTTGATTTTTTTCAGTTTAAGAGACAATCGTGATTATTTGAAATAATAATTGCAGTTTAGAGACAAGGTTATCAGAAACAATTCCAAATATTGTCAATTGTATATTGTTACCTCAAATTGTTACAGTCACAACAATAATACGTCTATCATTACCCTCAGCTATTTTCAAGGATAAGGTTGACAGCCTTAATACAAAAGAATATGACATTTCCTTGATTTCAAATGAGCTCGATTGGTCACTAAAGCAGTTATAAAATTGTAATAGTTTTAAGCTGTTTATCGCAACTATTAATATAGCTTATCGTTAGAACTACGCACAGGTCTCACAATTCACAGATTATTTGTCAAATATTGTCAATTATTCATTTTTCATCTTCTCACAAAATAATATTTTCTAATAAGTAGAATGAATAATGCACACTACTAACAAATTATTATTTTTGATTATACAGAGTGCCTCAAATCGATGACAGATAGTGCTTCACTCTCCGTTCATTCTTTGCAGAGTTAGAAATTTTCAAAGTTGTGGTATTCTTTTTGAATCACGGTGTATTATAACAAAGTTAGTTTAAAAAAATATTTTATTCATATTATATTAAGACAGTAGGCTGAATATCTTCAAATTTTGTCATTAATATACTTTCAACAATAATTATCACTTACAATCGACAAAACACCAATCAGGAGACAGTTTTGGCTGATCAGTTTTCGACTCTTGCAGTTTATTGACCATTTGCCGCACCTGCTCCAAGTCTGAGACTGGGTTCACCTCGATTGAACCCATTGTAATCGCTGTGGGAAATGAATATTAGAATTATCAGCAAAAAATTAAATCAAAATCCAATCATATCGTATGAAATCGTATTATTCAAAAAGCATAATCAGAAGGGTAAAAAATACATACAGAGTGGAAATTTTCTAAATTTATAATGAAGTCGAATTTAAAATTGAAATATCGCAATAGAATTCATAGATCAATGTTTAGATTATTAGCCAGGACCTCCTAAATAGGTATTTAGGAGGTCCTGGCTTAGCTCTAGGGACAAACTAATTCCACTAGATCGCTCCAGCTGTACTATTCACTTGCTGCCCGAGCATAGCAGGCGTAAAACTGTGCTTTAAAGGTACACATACCAGCGGCTATTATTGTGTCTATAGAAGAAGTTTGAGCATCAACTTTATTCACCAAGAACAGCGCTACAAGTTGCTATGAATTTGAAGCCTATAGAACGAACATTGAATGTGAAAAAGGAGTTCAAAATGCATAAAAATTTGATTTTTTTTAGATTCTCAAAAACAAAGTTAACGTAATTTTTGTTATATTGAAGAGGAGACTTGCATATTTTTCTCAAAATTTTCTGACCAATAGTTTTTGTAGGGTATGTGTATCATCAGCCTCAAAAAAGTAACATTTGAAGCTCCATTGTTAGCTAACAGAAGCTGATAAAAATATTTCAATTGCATAATATGTCCTAAGAACCTGTCCAATAGATAAGAAAAAGAAAAAAATTCTGAAAAAAATTATTGAATGCACAACCTTAATGCATTTCTTTATAAATTTCATGAAGTGAAGAAAACATAACCCATTTTATGTGATATTATAATGAATCTCAATTCGGGGGAGGAACAGTTTGGGCTGTGCCTGTTGATCCACCACCAAATTATTTAAAAGAAATAATTGTGTATCGTTTAATCAATAAAAGAATGTTGGTGATAAATTAGTGGCCAGGAATTATTAATTGTTTATTGACACAATATTCACAGTCCGGGAGTCCGGTCCCACAAGGTGTCAAACTATCATATAAACTAAAAAACTTCTTTAAGAAACAGTGAACAAAATATTCTCAAGTACATTAAGTTGTTTGTAAATGATAAATAAATAGATAATAAAATAAATAAATACAATTCAATTCTCTAATAAATATTCAGAGGATTCAAATAGGAACATTCCACTATGAATTATGTTGTATTTATTAATGTTAAGGCTTAAAGATATAATATCAAATAACGCAACCATATTCCTATAATTCATATAAGTTGTATTGTCTTGGTTTTACATACCAGCTTGTTTGAGTAATTCTTTATCGTAATGGTGTTGCTCATAGTCAGCCATATTGATCCTCTGCACTGTGACTTTCAGTTGTTCTAATGTAGCTTGCCTGTTGGAAAGAAATTGGAAAATTTTTAGAAGATTCCACACAGGACAAAGAATTATAATAGCATTGAATGTAAGAGCTAGAAGACTTCTTCGAATTTTTGCACGAAAAAATTTAAAATTTATTCATAATAGGTACACAATGAATCCATAATATTACCATTTCTTTATATTTAAAATTTAAAAGCTAGTACCAATTTAGTTTTGAAGATATACCAGTTTCGGACAATTATGTCATTATCAAAGTGTCTAAATTGATTATTATTGGAAAGTGAATAAATATCCTAATTTATTATTTATTTATTTAGCGTATGGCAGATACACAACAAATATTATAGCTCATGAGTGTCAAATGCCTATATATACACTGAATATTTCCAAATTCTTTGAGATGTTGTGTAGTTTTCGGTCAGGAGAACATAAGTTTGTCTGACCGCCATCATTTACTAATCCATTTAGCGTTACCCAATCTGCACCATGTAGGCGAACTAGCATTACACATTATCAATATCAGTATCAAAATTTGGGTTTAGAATAGTTTTGGGCAGTGCCTGTTATTCTTTCCCAATCATATTTATATTATTTGTAATTGTATCCACGAATGAATAAATATAAATATATATTGTGCCGTTCATATACACTCTTACCCGGTCAAAACAGAAAAATCGACAATAATCGACAGTAATCGGCATGAGATAACAGTAAAAGTTGTGACCTAAACGCCCTATACCATGGGATATCTACTTATGCTATTGTTCCTCTATGATATTAGCCTTTCCACTTGCAACTTGCATGCCTCTCCGTCCACCTGCAGCAACTGATTTAAGTAGGATATCGCCTCTTCAATATCTTGAATTTTGAAAGACCTTACAATCTCTACAAGAGTAATCCAGGTAGGCAGCTATCCTTTTAGATCTTGGAAAGATTGGAGAATATTAACTATTTTTGAGGTACTTACGGAATATTAGCCTTGCCACCTCGTCGCTTGGCCAGCATAGGCGCCTTGTTGAGCAGATTCATTGAGATGATGGAAGGCGTCAACTTGCATGCCTCTCCGTCCACTTGCATGGGGATTGTCTTCGTGGTCACTATCTTGGCAGTCTGACACTGGCAAATACTAGTGCCGTGGCCCCCTGCTTGCAGTAAAGGCTGCAAAGACACAAACTCAACATAATTAGTATATTTCGCACCTAGGGCCAAAAATGAGACTTTTCCGGCTCGAAATCGGGTTTTAAGTCCGAGTCCGTAGGCCGAGGACTAGAAAAGATTGAGAGCCGGAAAAAAATTTTTGCCCATGGTGAACGTTATTTTTCGCCACACAGAATAATAAACGATATAATATGAGAATAATTGTTTATTAGGCACTTCCGAAGCAAAACAGGAAGGTCATAGCTCTAGCAAATCTGAGGTAATCTGAATATCCGGAAATTGTCCAACTATTTTTATTTTTTATTCTGATTTGTCTAAATAACCTAGATTATGTTCAATTATGTAAGAGGTTGAGTTTATAGTTTTTATTCTTCCAAATGACAATAAGATGATATTATTATAAATGTTTTGATTCTTGAATAATAAACACAAATAATGAAAAGTTTTGATCAGCTGTTTTAGCACACTTGAAATTTGGCCAATCTGAATGTCAACGTCAACAATGCTTGTTGTCGTTGACTTCGGAAGTTTGGTTAGAAGTTCTATCCTACTCTGAAAATCGAATTTGAATAGTTTATAATATATCTTATCTGTATTTTATTCATCCAAATGAAATGATAGTATCTTATTGTAGAATACTTATTCAATTCTAAAAGCATAAACTGATTCCGTTTCATAACCATTTTTGTAAACACGTTCACATCAAACCAGAATCAGCTGACTTCAAGGTTATTTTACAGCCCTAGGGCCGTAAAACTTTTACCGTCTGGTCAGAAAACAATCATTTTGGCCTCCATATGACGCACGAAAACCCGCTCATTACATCCAAGTGGGGCGAAAAACTATGTACATTGAAAATTCACTAATTCATCATTGGAAATGATAAACTAAGAATATTGAAAATGTATTCATTACACTAGAGAATGCAGAGGAATTCAGAAAAGTACTGAATATCAAGATTTGTGACGTGACCCCCTGCTTACAGTGAAGGCTGCAAATCCACAAATTTATCATTAAAACTGAGAACAGTGAAAATCGATTCGTTACACTGAAGAATACAGAGAGATGAACTGTTTTCGAAATGTATTGAATGGAGATACATGTCAAAGCTTATTCAATATCAGTTTTCACCAAACTAGAAGTAAAGACGAGATATTTTCCGTATCACATGAAATAAGGAGGTCGAAATAAGAAATCAGTTTCCGACGAGATCACCAGATGAAGTTTTCATTTCGTCAAGTTTTAAGTGAGTCAAATTGTCATTTACTCAAGTACGAGATCACCTGCAGAAGTGTTCAGTTTGTCAGGTTCTCATTTATTCAAGTATTTTATTTGTGAAGCTTTCAGTTTATCAGGTTCTCATTTCAAGTTTTCAATCAGAAGGGCGAGCTTTTAGTTTGTCAAATTTCAAGTACATCGAGTTTTCAGTTCCTCAATTTTATAGTAAGTCAAGTTTTCAACTCTTCAAGTAATGTGTAGTTTGTGTAGTTTTCAGTTTGTCAAGTTGTATGTATATCAAGTATTCAATTAGTAAAAATTCCAGTGTGGAAGTTCCAATTTGCCAAATTCCTCAGTTCATCCAGTTTTTAAAGTACTTCAAGTCTTCAGATAGTCAGTT